>NC_135483.1:83679713-83956241 GCF_052094955.1 Ictidomys tridecemlineatus
TCAAGATTAGGTGAAAAAGGGTGTGCTGAGATTTCAGGCAACTCGTAGTTTTTTGGAAGCTTGGCAGGCCATTTCCATGAAAGTGATTCTCGCCAGTCTCTGCTTAGGGCTACATCAACAGCAAACAAACCATAGAGATAGAACTTGAAACTGCTTTATTGTGTCATGTTTCAAAGAGCTAGCACAAACCGTGTTTGATTTAGAGTTCCAAATACATGTATCCCTATAGGAGAAAACAGAGTGAAACCTCAAAATGAAACCGGTTACTGCCAACGAACGGTTTAACCTAGAAGAACGAAATTTGGCGAGCCAAGTGAGATTGGTGTACTGATCATTACCTGAAAGTTTCTTCAAGGTTTGGTGAAAAAGTGTGTGCTGAGATTTCGGGCAACTTGTAGTTTTTTGGAAGCTTGGCAGGCCCTTTCCATGAAAGTGATTCTCGCCAGTCTCTGCTTAGGGCTACATCAACAGCAAACAAACCATAGAGATAGAACTTGAAACTGCTTTATTGTGTCAAGTTTCAAAGAGCTAGCACAAACCGTGTTTGATTTAGAGTTGCAAATACATGTGTCCCTATAGGAGAAAACAGAGTGAAACCTCAAAATGAAACCGGTTACTGCCAACGAACGGTTTAACCTAGAAGAACAAAATTTGGCGAGCCAAGTGGGATTGGTGTACTGATCATTACCTGAAAGTTTCATCAAGATTGGGTGAAAAAGTGTGTGCTGAGATTTCAGGCAACTCGTAGTTTTTTGGAAGCTTGGCAGTCCCTTTCCATGAAAGTGATTCTCGCCAGTCTCTGCTTAGGGCTACATCAACAGCAAATAAAGCATAGAGATAGAACTTGAAACTGCTTTATTGTGTCAAGTTTCAAAGAGCTAGCACAAACCGTGTTTGATTTAGAGTTCCAAATACATGTATCCCTATAGGAGAAAACAGAGTGAAACCTCAAAATGAAACCGGTTACTGCCAACGAACGGTTTAACCTAGAAGAACGAAATTTGGTGAGCCAAGTGGGATTGGTGTACTGATCATTACCTGAAAGTTTCATCAAGATTGGGTGAAAAAGTGTGTGCTGAGATTTCAGGAAACTCGTAGTTTTTTGGAAGCTTGGCAGGCCCTTTCCATGAAAGTGATTCTCGCCAGTCTCTGCTTAGGGCTACATCAACAGCAAACAAACCATAGAGATAGAACTTGAAACTGCTTTATTGTGTCAAGTTTCAAAGAGCTAGCACAAACCGTGTTTGATTTAGAGTTCCAAATACATGTATCCCTATAGGAGAAAACAGAGTGAAACCTCAAAATGAAACCGGTTACTGCCAACGAACGGTTTAACCTAGAAGAACGAAATTTGGCGAGCCAAGTGGGATTGGTGTACTGATCATTACCTGAAAGTTTCATCAAGATTGGGTGAAAAAGTGTGTGCTGAGATTTCAGGCAACTCGAAGTTTTTTGGAAGCTTGGCAGGCCCTTTCCATGAAAGTGATTCTCGCCAGTCTCTGCTTAGGGCTACATCAACAGCAAACAAACCATAGAGATAGAACTTGAAACTGCTCTATTGTGTCAAGTTTCAAAGAGCTAGCACAAATCGTGTTTGATTTAGAGTTCCAAATACATGTATCCCTATAGGAGAAAACAGAGTGAAACCTCAAAAGGAAACCGGTTACTGCCAACGAACGGTTTAACCTAGAAGAACGAAATTTGGCGAGCCAAGTGAGATTGGTGTACTGATCATTACCTGAAAGTTTCTTCAAGATTTGGTGAAAAAGTGTGTGCTGAGATTTCGGGCAACTTGTAGTTTTTTGGAAGCTTGGCAGGCCCTTTCCATGAAAGTGATTTTCGCCAGACTCTGCTTAGGGCTACATAAACAGCAAACAAACCATAGAGATAGAACTTGAAACTGCTTTATTGTGTCAAATTTCAAAGAGCTAGCACAAACCGTGTTTGATTTAGAGTTCCAAATACATGTGTCCCTATAGGAGAAAACAGAGTGAAACCTCAAAATGAAACCGGTTACTGCCAACGAACGGTTTAACCTAGAAGAACGAAATTTGGTGAGCCAAGTGGGATTGGTGTACTGATCAATACCTGAAAGTTTCATCAAGATTGGGTGAAAAAGTGTGTGCTGAGATTTCAGGCAACTCGTAGTTTTTTGGAAGCTTGGCAGGCCCTTTCCATGAAAGTGATTCTCGCCAGTCTCTGCTTAGGGCTACATCAACAGCAAACAAACCATAGAGATAAAACTTGAAACTGCTTTATTGTGTCAAGTTTCAAAGAGCTAGCACAAACCGTGTTTGATTTAGAGTTCCAAATACATGTATCCCTATAGGAGAAAACAGAGTGAAACCTCAAAATGAAACCGGTTACCGCCAACGAACAGTTTAACCTAGAAGAACGAAATTTGTCGAGCCAAGTGGGATTGGTGTACTGATCATTACCTGAAAGTTTCATCAAGATTGGGTGAAAAAGGGTGTGCTGAGATTTCGGGCAACTCGTAGTTTTTTGGAAGCTTGGCAGGCCCTTTCCATGAAAGTGATTCTCGCCAGTCTCTGCTTAGGGCTACATCAACAGCAAACAAAGCATAGAGATAGAACTTGAAACTGCTTTATTGTGTCAAGTTTCAAAGAGCTAGCACAAACCGTGTTTGATTTAGAGTTCCAAATACATGTATCCCTATAGGAGAAAACAGAGTAAAACCTCAAAATGAAACCGGTTACTGCCAACGAACGGTTTAACCTAAAAGAACAAAATTTGGCGAGCCAAGTGGGATTCGTGTACTGATCATTACCTGAAAGTTTCATAAAGATTGGGTGAAAAAGGGTGTGCTGAGATTTCAGGCAACTCGTAGTTTTTTGGAAGCTTGGCAGGCCCTTTTTATGAAAGTGATTCTCGCCAGTCTCTGCTTAGGGCTACATCAACAGCAAACAAACCATAGAGATAGAACTTGAAACTGCTCTATTGTGTCAAGTTTCAAAGAGCTAGCACAAATCGTGTTTGATTTAGAGTTCCAAATACATGTGTCCCTATAGGAGAAAACAGAGTGAAACCTCAAAATGAAACCGGTTACTGCCAACGAACGGTTTAACCTAGAAGAACGAAATTTGGCGAGCCAAGTGGGATTGGTGTACTGATCATTACCTGAAAGTTTCATCAAGATTGGGTGAAAAAGTGTGTGCTGATATTTCAGGCAACTCGTAGTTTTTTGGAAGCTTGGCAGGCCCTTTCCATGAAAGTGATTCTCGCCAGTCTCTGCTTAGGGCTACATCAACAGCAAACAAACCATAGAGATAGAACTTGAAACTGCTCTATTGTGTCAAGTTTCAAAGAGCTAGCACAAATCGTGTTTGATTTAGAGTTCAAAATACATGTATCCCTATAGGAGAAAACAGAGTGAAACCTCAAAAGGAAACCGGTTACTGCCAACGAACGGTTTAACCTAGAAGAACGAAATTTGGCGAGCCAAGTGAGATTGGTGTACTGATCATTACCTGAAAGTTTCTTCAAGATTTGGTGAAAAAGTGTGTGCTGAGATTTCGGGCAACTTGTAGTTTTTTGGAAGCTTGGCAGGCCCTTTCCATGAAAGTGATTCTCGCCAGACTCTGCTTAGGTCTACATCAACAGCAAACAAACCATAGAGATAGAACTTGAAACTGCTTTATTGTGTCAAGTTTCAAAGAGCTAGCACAAACCGTGTTTGATTTAGAGTTCCAAATACATGTGTCCCTATAGGAGAAAACAGAGTGAAACCTCAAAATGAAACCGGTTACTGCCAACGAACGGTTTAACCTAGAAGAACGAAATTTGGCGAGCCAAGTGGGATTGGTGTACTGATCAATACCTGAAAGTTTCATCAAGATTGGGTGAAAAAGTGTGTGCTGAGATTTCAGGCAACTCGTAGTTTTTTGGAAGCTTGGCACGCCCTTTCCATGAAAGTGATTCTCGCCAGTCTCTGCTTAGGGCTACATCAACAGCAAACAAACCATAGAGATAGAACTTGAAACTGCTTTATTGTGTCAAGTTTCAAAGAGCTAGCACAAACCGTGTTTGATTTAGAGTTCCAAATACATGTATCCCTATAGGAGAAAACAGAGTGAAACCTCAAAATGAAACCGGTTACTGCCAACGAACGGTTTAACCTAGAAGAACGAAATTTGTCGAGCCAAGTGGGATTGGTGTACTGATCATTACCTGAAAGTTTCATCAAGATTGGGTGAAAAAGGGTGTGCTGAGATTTCGGGCAACTCGTAGTTTTTTGGAAGCTTGGCAGGCCCTTTCCATGAAAGTGATTCTCGCCAGTCTCTGCTTAGGGCTACATCAACAGCAAACAAAGCATAGAGATAGAACTTGAAACTGCTTTATGGTGTCAAGTTTCAAAGAGCTAGCAAAAACCGTGTTTGATTTAGAGTTCCAAATACATGTATCCCTATAGGAGAAAACAGAGTAAAACCTCAAAATGAAACCGGTTACTGCCAACGAACGGTTTAACCTAAAAGAACGAAATTTGGCGAGCCAAGTGGGATTCGTGTACTGATCATTACCTGAAAGTTTCATAAAGATTGGGTGAAAAAGGGTGTGCTGAGATTTCAGGCAACTCGTAGTTTTTTGGAAGCTTGGCAGGCCCTTTTTATGAAAGTGATTCTCGCCAGTCTCTGCTTAGGGCTACATCAACAGCAAACAAACATAGAGACAGAACTTGAAACTGCTTTATTGTGTCAAGTTTCAAAGAGCTAGCACAAACCGTGTTTGATTTAGAGTTCCAAATACATGTGTCCCTATAGGAGAAAACAGAGTGAAACCTCAAAATGAAACCGGTTACTGCCAATGAACGGTTTAACCTAGAAGAACGAAATTTGGCGAGCCAAGTGGGATTGGTGTACTGATCATTACCTGAAAGTTTCATCAAGATTGGGTGAAAAAGTGTGTGCTGAGATTTCAGGCAACTCGTAGTTTTTTGGAATCTTGGCAGGCCCTTTCCATGAAAGTCATTCTCACCAGTCTCTGCTTAGGGCTACATCAACAGCAAACAAACCATAGAGATAGAACTTGAAACTGCTTTATTGTGTCAAGTTTCAAAGAGCTAGCACAAACCGTGTTTGATTTAGATTTCCAAATACATGTATCCCAATAGGAGAAAATAGAGTGAAACCTCAAAATGAAACCGGTTACTGCCAACGAACGGTTTAACCTAGAAGAACGAAATTTGGCGAGCCAAGTGGGATTGGTGTACTGATCAATACCTGAAAGTTTCATCAAGATTGGGTGAAAAAGTGTGTGCTGAGATTTCAGGCAACTCGTAGTTTTTTGGAAGCTTGGCAGGCCCTTTCCATGAAAGTGATTCTCGCCAGTCTCTGCTTAGGGCTACATCAACAGCAAACAAACCATAGAGATAGAACTTGAAACTGCTTTATTGTGTCATGTTTCAAAGAGCTAGCACAAACCGTGTTTGATTTAGAGTTCCAAATACATGTATCCCTATAGGAGAAAACAGAGTGAAACCTCAAAATGAAACCGGTTACTGCCAACGAACGGTTTAACCTAGAAGAACGAAATTTGTCGAGCCAAGTGGGATTGGTGTACTGATCATTACCTGAAAGTTTCATCAAGATTGGGTGAAAAAGGGTGTGCTGAGATTTCGGGCAACTTGTAGTTTTTTGGAAGCTTGGCAGGCCCTTTCCATGAAAGTGATTCTTGCCAGTCTCTGCTTAGGGCTACATCAACAGCAAACAAACCATAGAGATAGAACTTGAAACTGCTTTATTGTGTCAAGTTTCAAAGAGCTAGCACAAACCGTGTTTGATTTAGAGTTCCAAATACATGTATCCCTATAGGAGAAAACAGAGTAAAACCTCAAAATGAAACCGGTTACTGGCAACGAACGGTTTAACCTAAAAGAACGAAATTTGGCGAGCCAAGTGGGATTCGTGTACTGATCATTACCTGAAAGTTTCATATAGATTGGGTGAAAAAGGGTGTGCTGAGATTTCAGGCAACTCGTAGTTTTTTGGAAGCTTGGCAGGCCCTTTTTATGAAAGTGATTCTCACCAGTCTCTGCTTAGGGCTACATCAACAGCAAACAAACCATAGAGATAGAACTTGAAACTGCTTTATTGTGTCAAGTTTCAAAGAGCTAGCACAAACCGTGTTTGATTTAGAGTTCCAAATACATGTATCCCTATAGGAGAAAACAGAGTGAAACCTCAAAATGAAACCGGTTACTGCCAACGAACGGTTTAACCTAGAAGAACGAAATTTGGCGAGCCAAGTGGGATTGGTGCACTGATCATTACCTGAACGTTTCATCAAGATTGGGTGAGAAAGGGTGTGCTGAGATTTCAGGCAACTCGTAGTTTTTTGGAAGCTTGGCAGGCCCTTTCCATGAAAGTCATTCTCGCCAGTCTCTGCTTAGGGCTACATCAACAGCAAACAAACCATAGAGATAGGACTTGAAACTGCTTTATTGTGTCAAGTTTCAAAGAGCTAGCACAAACCGTGTTTGATTTAGAGTTCCAAATACATGTATCCCTATAGGAGAAAACAGAGTGAAACCTCAAAATGAAACCGGTTACTGCCTACGAACGGTTTAACCTAGAAGAACGAAATTTGGCGAGCCAAGTGGGATTGGTGTACTGATCATTACCTGAAAGTTTCATCAAGATTGGGTGAAAAAGGGTGTGCTGAGATTTCAGGCAACTCGTAGTTTTTTGGAAGCTTGGCAGGCCCTTTCCATGAAAGTGATTCTCGCCAGTCTCTGCTTAGGGCTACATCAACAGCAAACAAACCATAGAGATAGAACTTGAAACTGCTTTATTGTGTCAAGTTTCAAAGAGCTAGCACAAACCGTGTTTGATTTAGAGTTCCAAATACATGTATCTGTATAGAAGAAAACAGAGTGAAACCTCAAAATGAAACCGGTTACTGCCAACGAACGGTTTAACCTAGAAGAACGAAATTTGGTGAGCCAAGTGGGATTGGTGTACTGATCATTACCTGAAAGTTTCATCAAGATTAGGTGAAAAGGGTGTGCTGAGATTTCAGGCAACTCGTAGTTTTTTGGAAGCTTGGCAGGCCCTTTCCATGAAAGTGATTCTCGCCAGTCTCTGCTTAGGGCTACATCAACAGCAAACAAACCATAGAGATAGAACTTGAAACTGCTTTATTGTGTCAAGTTTCGAAGAGCTAGCACAAACCGTGTTTGATTTAGAGTTCCAAATACATGTATCCCTATAGGAGAAAACAGAGTGAAACCTCAAAATAAAACCGGTTACTGCCAACGAACGGTTTAACGTAGAAGAACGAAATTTGGCGAGCCAAGTGGGATTGGTGTACTGATCATTACCTGAAAGTTTCATCAAGATTGGGTGAAAAAGGGTGTGCAGAGATTTCGGGTAACTCGTAGTCTTTTGGAAGCTTGGCAGGCCCTTTCCATGAAAGTGATTATCGCCAGTCTCTGCTTAGGGCTACATCAACAGCAAACAAACCATAGAGATAGAACTTGAAACTGCTTTATTGTGTCAAGTTTCAAAGAGCTAGCACAAACCGTGTTTGATTTAGAGTTCCAAATACATGTATCCCTATAGGAGAAAACAGAGTGAAACCTCAAAATGAAACCGGTTACTGCCAACGAACGGTTTAACCTAGAAGAACGAAATTTAGCGAGCCAAGTGGGATTGGTGTACTGATCATTACCTGAAAGTTTCATCAAGATTGGGTCAAAAAGGGTGTGCTGAGATTTCAGGCAACTCGTAGATTTTTGGAAGCTTGGCAGGCCCTTTCCATGAAAGTGATTCTCGCCAGTCTCTGCTTAGGGCTACATCAACAGCATACAAACCATAGAGATAAAACTTGAAACTGCTTTATTGTGTCATGTTTCAAAGAGCTAGCACAAACCGTGTTTGATTTAGAGTTCCAAATACATGTATCCCTATAGGAGAAAACAGAGTGAAACCTCAAAATGAAACCGGTTACTGCCAACGAACGGTTTAACCTAGAAGAACGAAATTTGGCGAGCCAAGTGGGATTGGTGTACTGATCATTACCTGAAAGTTTCATCAAGATTGGGTGAAAAAGTGTGTGCTGAGATTTCAGGCAACTCGTAGTTTTTTGGAAGCTTGGCAGGCCCTTTCCATGAAAGTGATTCTCGCCAGTCTCTGCTTAGGGCTACATCAACAGCAAACAAACCATAGAGATAGAACTTGAAACTGCTCTATTGTGTCAAGTTTCAAAGAGCTAGCACAAATCGTGTTTGATTTAGAGTTCCAAATACATGTATCCCTATAGGAGAAAACAGAGTGAAACCTCAAAATGAAACCGGTTACTGCCAACGAACGGTTTAACCTAGAAGAACGAAATTTGGCGAGCCAAGTGAGATTGGTGTACTGATCATTACCTGAAAGTTTCTTCAAGATTTGGTGAAAAAGTGTGTGCTGAGATTTCGGGCAACTTGTAGTTTTTTGGAAGCTTGGCAGGCCCTTTCCATGAAAGTGATTCTCGCCAGACTCTTCTTAGGGCTACATCAACAGCAAACAAACCATAGAGATAGAACTTGAAACTGCTTTATTGTGTCAAGTTTCAAAGAGCTAGCACAAACCGTGTTTGATTTAGAGTTCCAAATACATGTGTCGCTATAGGAGAAAACAGAGTAAAACCTCAAAATGAAACCGGTTACTCCCAACGAACGGTTTAACCTAGAAGAACGAAATTTGGCGAGCCAAGTGGGATTGGTGTACTGATCAATACCTGAAAGTTTCATCAAGATTGGGTGAAAAAGTGTGTGCTGAGATTTCAGGCAACTCGTAGTTTTTTGGAAGCTTGGCACGCCCTTTCCATGAAAGTGATTCTCGCCAGTCTCTGCTTAGGGCTACATCAACAGCAAACAAACCATAGAGATAGAACTTGAAACTGCTTTATTGTGTCAAGTTTCAAAGAGCTAGCACAAACCGTGTTTGATTTAGAGTTCCAAATACATGTATCCCCTATAGGAGAAAACAGAGTGAAACCTCAAAATGAAACCGGTTACTGCCAACGAACGGTTTAACCTAGAAGAACGAAATTTGTCGAGCCAAGTGGGATTGGTGTACTGATCATTACCTGAAAGTTTCATCAAGATTGGGTGAAAAAGGGTGTGCTGAGATTTCGGGCAACTCGTAGTTTTTTGGAAGCTTGGCAGGCCCTTTCCATGAAAGTGATTCTCGCCAGTCTCTGCTTAGGGCTACATCAACAGCAAACAAAGCATAGAGAAGAACTTGAAACTGCTTTATGGTGTCAAGTTTCAAAGAGCTAGCAAAAACCGTGTTTGATTTAGAGTTCCAAATACATGTATCCCTATAGGAGAAAACAGAGTAAAACCTCAAAATGAAACCGGTTACTGCCAACGAACGGTTTAACCTAAAAGAACGAAATTTGGCGAGCCAAGTGGGATTCGTGTACTGATCATTACCTGAAAGTTTCATAAAGATTGGGTGAAAAAGGGTGTGCTGAGATTTCAGGCAACTCGTAGTTTTTTGGAAGCTTGGCAGGCCCTTTTTATGAAAGTGATTCTCGCCAGTCTCTGCTTAGGGCTACATCAACAGCAAACAAACATAGAGAGAGAACTTGAAACTGCTTTATTGTGTCAAGTTTCAAAGAGCTAGCACAAACCGTGTTTGATTTAGAGTTCCAAATACATGTGTCCCTATAGGAGAAAACAGAGTGAAACCTCAAAATGAAACCGGTTACTGCCAACGAACGGTTTAACCTAGAAGAACGAAATTTGGCGAGCCAAGTGGGATTGGTGTACTGATCATTACCTGAAAGTTTCATCAAGATTGGGTGAAAAAGTGTGTGCTGAGATTTCAGGCAACTCGTAGTTTTTTGGAATCTTGGCAGGCCCTTTCCATGAAAGTCATTCTCACCAGTCTCTTCTTAGGGCTACATCAACAGCAAACAAACCATAGAGATAGAACTTGAAACTGCTTTATTGTGTCAAGTTTCAAAGAGCTAGCACAAACCGTGTTTGATTTAGAGTTCCAAATACATGTGTCGCTATAGGAGAAAACAGAGTAAAACCTCAAAATGAAACCGGTTACTCCCAACGAACGGTTTAACCTAGAAGAACGAAATTTGGCGAGCCAAGTGGGATTGGTGTACTGATCAATACCTGAAAGTTTCATCAAGATTGGGTGAAAAAGTGTGTGCTGAGATTTCAGGCAACTCGTAGTTTTTTGGAAGCTTGGCACGCCCTTTCCATGAAAGTGATTCTCGCCAGTCTCTGCTTAGGGCTACATCAACAGCAAACAAACCATAGAGATAGAACTTGAAACTGCTTTATTGTGTCAAGTTTCAAAGAGCTAGCACAAACCGTGTTTGATTTAGAGTTCCAAATACATGTATCCCTATAGGAGAAAACAGAGTGAAACCTCAAAATGAAACCGGTTACTGCCAACGAACGGTTTAACCTAGAAGAACGAAATTTGTCGAGCCAAGTGGGATTGGTGTACTGATCATTACCTGAAAGTTTCATCAAGATTGGGTGAAAAAGGGTGTGCTGAGATTTCGGGCAACTCGTAGTTTTTTGGAAGCTTGGCAGGCCCTTTCCATGAAAGTGATTCTCGCCAGTCTCTGCTTAGGGCTACATCAACAGCAAACAAAGCATAGAGATAGAACTTGAAACTGCTTTATGGTGTCAAGTTTCAAAGAGCTAGCAAAAACCGTGTTTGATTTAGAGTTCCAAATACATGTATCCCTATAGGAGAAAACAGAGTAAAACCTCAAAATGAAACCGGTTACTGCCAACGAACGGTTTAACCTAAAAGAACGAAATTTGGCGAGCCAAGTGGGATTCGTGTACTGATCATTACCTGAAAGTTTCATCAAGATTGGGTCAAAAAGGGTGTGCTGAGATTTCAGGCAACTCGTAGATTTTTGGAAGCTTGGCAGGCCCTTTCCATGAAAGTGATTCTCGCCAGTCTCTGCTTAGGGCTACATCAACAGCATACAAACCATAGAGATAAAACTTGAAACTGCTTTATTGTGTCATGTTTCAAAGAGCTAGCACAAACCGTGTTTGATTTAGAGTTCCAAATACATGTATCCCTATAGGAGAAAACAGAGTGAAACCTCAAAATGAAACCGGTTACTGCCAACGAACGGTTTAACCTAGAAGAACGAAATTTGGCGAGCCAAGTGGGATTGGTGTACTGATCATTACCTGAAAGTTTCATCAAGATTGGGTGAAAAAGTGTGTGCTGAGATTTCGGGCAACTCGTAGTTTTTTGGAAGCTTGGCAGGCCCTTTCCATGAAAGTGATTCTCGCCAGTCTCTGCTTAGGGCTACATCAACAGCAAACAAACCATAGAGATAGAACTTGAAACTGCTCTATTGTGTCAAGTTTCAAAGAGCTAGCACAAATCGTGTTTGATTTAGAGTTCCAAATACATGTATCCCTATAGGAGAAAACAGAGTGAAACCTCAAAATGAAACCGGTTACTGCCAACGAACGGTTTAACCTAGAAGAACGAAATTTGGCGAGCCAAGTGAGATTGGTGTACTGATCATTACCTGAAAGTTTCTTCAAGATTTGGTGAAAAAGTGTGTGCTGAGATTTCGGGCAACTTGTAGTTTTTTGGAAGCTTGGCAGGCCCTTTCCATGAAAGTGATTCTCGCCAGACTCTTCTTAGGGCTACATCAACAGCAAACAAACCATAGAGATAGAACTTGAAACTGCTTTATTGTGTCAAGTTTCAAAGAGCTAGCACAAACCGTGTTTGATTTAGAGTTCCAAATACATGTGTCGCTATAGGAGAAAACAGAGTAAAACCTCAAAATGAAACCGGTTACTCCCAACGAACGGTTTAAGCTAAAAGAACGAAATTTGGTGAGCCAAGTGGGATTCGTGTACTGATCATTACCTGAAAGTTTCATAAAGATTGGGTGAAAAAGGGTGTGCTGAGATTTCGGGCAACTGGTAGTTTTTTGGAAGCTTGGCAGGCCCTTTCCATGAAAGTGATTCTCGCCAGTCTCTGCTTAGGGCTACATCAACAGCAAACAAACCATAGAGATAGAACTTGAAACTGCTTTATTGTGTCAAGTTTCAAAGAGCTAGCACAAACCGTGTTTGATTTACAGTTCCAAATACATGTATCCCTATAGGAGAAAACAGAGTGAAACCTCAAAATGAAACCGGTTACTGCCAAAGAACGGTTTAACCTAGAAGAACGAAATTAGGCGAGCCAAGTGAGATTGGTGTACTGATCATTACCTGCAAGTTTCATCAAGATTGGGTGAAAAAGGGTGTGCTGAGATTTCAGGCAACTTGTAGTTTTTTGGAAGCTTGGCAGGCCCTTTCCATGAAAGTGATTCTCGCCAGTCTCTGCTTAGGGCTACATCAACAGCAAACAAACCATAGAGTTAGAACTTGAAACTGCTTTATTGTGTCAAGTTTCAAAGAGCTAGCACAAACCGTGTTTGATTTAGAGTTCCAAATACATGTATCCCTATAGGAGAAAACAGAGTGAAACCTCAAAATGAAACCGGTTACTGCCAACGAACGGTTTAACCTAGAAGAACGAAATTTGGCGAGCCCAGTGGCATTGGTGTACTGATCATTACCTGAAAGTTTCATCAAGATTGGGTGAAAAAGGGTGTGCTGAGATTTCGGGAAACTCGTAATTTTTTGGAAGCTTGGCAGGCCCTTTCCATGAAAGTGATTCTCGCCAGTCTCTGCTTAGGGCTACATCAACAGCAAACAAACCATAGAGATAGAACTTGAAACTGCTTTATTGTGTCAAGTTTCAAAGAGCTAGCACAAACCGTGTTTGATTTAGAGTTCCAAATACATGTATCCCTATAGGAGAAAACACAGTGAAACCTCAAAATAAAACTGGTTACAGCCAACGAACGGTTTAACCTAGAAGAACGAAATTTGTCGAGCCAAGTGGGATTGGTGTACTGATCATTACCTGAAAGTATTATCAAGATTGGGTGAAAAAGTGTTTGCTGAGATTTCAGCAACTCGTAGTTTTTTGGAAGCTTGGCAGGCCCTTTCCATGAAAGTGATTCTCGCCAGTCTCTGCTTAGGGCTACATCAACAGCAAACAAACCATAGAGATAGAACTTGAAACTGCTTTCTTGTGTCACGTTTCAAAGAGCTAGCACAAACCGTGTTTGATTTAGAGTTCCAAATACATGTATCCCTATAGGAGAAAACAGAGTGAAACCTCAAAATGAAACCGGTTACTGCCAACGAACGGTTTAACCTAGAAGAAGGAAATTTGGCGAGCCAAGTGGGATTGGTGTACTGATCATTACCTGAAAGTTTCATCAAGATTGGGTGAAAAAGTGTTTGCTGAGATTTCGGGGAACTCGTAGTTTTTTGGAAGCTTGGCAGGCCCTTTCCATGAAAGTGATTCTCGCCAGTCTCTGCTTAGGGCTACATCAACAGCAAACAAACCATAGAGATAGAACTTGAAACTGCTTTATTGTGTCAATTTTCAAAGAGCTAGCACAAACCGTGTTTGATTTAGAGTTCCAAATACATTTATCCGTATAGAAGAAAACAAAGTGAAACCTCAAAATGAAACCGGTTACTGCCAACGAATGGTTTAACCTAGAACGAAATTTGGCGAGCCAAGTGGGATTGGTGTACTGATCATTACCTGAAAGTTTCATCAAGATTGGGTGAAAAAGGGTGTGCTGAGATTTCAGGCAACTCGTAGTTTTTTGGAAGCTTGGCAGGCCCTTTCCATGTGAGTGATTCTCGCCAGTCTCTGCTTAGGGCTACATCAACAGCAAACAAACCATAGAGATAGAACTTGAAACTGCTTTATTGTGTCAAGTTTCAAAGAGCTAGCACAAACCGTGTTTGATTTAGAGTTCCAAATACATGTATCCCTATAGGAGAAAACAGAGTGAAACCTCAAAATGAAACCGGTTACTGCCAACGAACGGTTTAACCTAGAAGAACGAAATTTGGCGAGCCAAGTGGGATTGGTGTACTGATCATTACCTGAAAGTTTCATCAAGATTGGGTGAAAAAGGGTGTGCTGAGATTTCAGGCAACTCGTAGTTTTTTGGAAGCTTGGCAGGCCCTTTCCATGAAAGTGATTCTCGCCAGTCTCTGCTTAGGGCTACATCAACAGCAAACAAACCATAGAGATAGAACTTGAAACTGCTTTATTGTGTCAAGTTTCAAAGAGCTAGCACAAACCGTGTTTGATTTAGATTTCCAAATACATGTATCCCTATAGGAGAAAACAGAGTAAAACCTCAAAATGAAACCGGTTACTGCCAACGAACGGTTTAACCTAAAAGAACGAAATTTGGTGAGCCAAGTGGGATTGGTGTACTGATCATTACCTGAAAGTTTCATCAAGATTGGGTGAAAAAGGGTGTGCTGAGATTTCAGGCAACTCGTAGTTTTTTGTAAGCTTGGCAGGCCCTTTCCATGTGAGTGATTCTCGCCAGTCTCTGCTTAGGGCTACATCAACAGCAAACAAACCATAGAGATAGAACTTGAAACTGCTTTATTGTGTCAAGTTTCAAAGAGCTAGCACAAACCGTGTTTGATTTAGAGTTCCAAATACATGTATCCCTATAGGAGAAAACAGAGTAAAACCTCAAAATGAAACCAGTTACTGCCAATGAATGGTTTAACCTAAAAGAACGAAATTTGGCGAGCCAAGTGGGATTGGTGTACTGATCATTACCAGAAAGTTTCATCAAGATTGGGTGAAAAGGGGTGTGCTGAGATTTCAGGCAACTCATAGTTTTTTGGAAGCTTGGCAGGCCCTTTCCATGAAAGTGATTCTCGCCAGTCTCTGCTTAGGGCTACATCAACAGCAAACAATCCATAGAGATAGAACTTGAAACTGCTTTATTGTGTCAAGTTTCAAAGAGCTAGCACAAACCGTGTTTGATTTAGAGTTCCAAATACATGTATCCCTATAGGAGAAAACAGAGTAAAACCTCAAAATGAAACCGGTTACTGCCAACGAAAGGTTTAACCTAAAAGAACGAAATTTGGCGAGCCAAGTGGGATTGGTGTACTGATCATTACCTGAAAGTTTCATCAAGATTGGGTGAAAAAGGGTGTGCTGAGATTTCAGGCAACTCGTAGTTTTTTGGAAGCTTGGCAGGCCCTTTCCATGAAAGTGATTCTCGCCAGTCTCTGCTTAGGGCTACATCAACTGCAAACAAACCATAGAGATAGAACTTGAAAGTGCTTTATTTTGTTAAGTTTCAAAGAGCTAGCACAAACCGTGTTTGATTTAGAGTTCCAAATACATGTATCCCTATAGGAGAAAACAGAGTGAAACCTCAAAATGAAACCGGTTACTGCCAACGAACGGTTTAACCTACAAGAACGAAATTTGGCGAGCCAAGTGGGATTGGTGTACTGATCATTACCTGAAAGTTTCATCAAGATTGGGTGAAAAAGGGTGTGCTGAGATTCAGGCAACTCGTAGTTTTTTGGAAGCTTGGCAGGCCCTTTCCATGAAAGTGATTCTCGCCAGTCTCTGCTTAGGGCTACATCAACAGCAAACAAACCATAGAGATAGAACTTGAAACTGCTTTATTGTGTCAAGATTCAAAGAACTAGCACAAACCGTGTTTGATTTAAAGTTTTAAATACATGTATCCCTATAGGAGAAAACAGAGTGAAAACCCAAAATGAAACCGGTTACTGCCAACGAACGGTTTAACCTAGAAGAACGAAATTTGGCGAGCCAAGTGGGATTGGTGTACTGAACATTACCTGAAAGTTTCATCAAGATTGGGTGAAAAAGTGTGTGCTGAGACTTCAGGCAACTCGTAGTTTTTTGGAAGCTTGGCAGGCCCTTTCCATGAAAGTGATTCTCGACAGTCTCTGCTTAGGGCTACATCAACAGCAAACAAACCATAGAGATAGAACTTGAAACTGCTTTATTGTGTCAAGTTTCAAAGAGCTAGCACAAACCGTGTTTGATTTAGAGTTCCAAATACATGTATCCCTATAGGAGAAAACAGAGTGAAACCTCAAAATGAAACCGGTTACTGCCAACGAACGGTTTAACCTAGAAGAACGAAATTTGGCAAGCCAAGTGGGATTGGTGTACTGATCATTACCTGAAAGTTTCATCAAGATTGGGTGAAAAAGGGTGTGCTGAGATTTCAGGCAACTCGTAGTTTTTTGGAAGCTTGGCAGGCCCTTTCCATGAAAGTGATTCTCGCCAGTCTCTGCTTAGGGCTACATCAACAGCAAATAAACCATAGAGATAGAACTTGAAACTGCTTTATTGTGTCAAGTTTCAAAGAGCTAGCACAAACCGTGTTTGATTTAGAGTTCCAAATACATGTATCCCTATAGGAGAAAACAGAGTGAAACCTCAAAATGAAACCGGTTACTGCCAACGAACGATTTAACCTAGAAGAACTAAATTTGGCGAGCCAAGTGGGATTGGTGTACTGATCATTACCTGAAAGTTTCATCAAGATTGGGTGAAAAAGTGTGTGCTGAGATTTCAGGCAACTCGTAGTTTTTTGGAAGCTTGGCAGGCCCTTTGCATGAAAGTGATTCTCGCCAGTCTCTGCTTAGGGCTACATCAACAGCAAACAAACCATAGAGATAGAACTTGAAACTGCTTTATTGTGTCAAGTTTCAAAGAGCTAGCACGAACCGTGTTTGATTTAGAGTTCCAAATACATGTATCCCTATAGGAGAAAACAGAGTGAAACCTCAAAATGAAACCGGTTACTGCCAACGAACGGTTTAACCTAGAAGAACGACATTTGGCGAGCCAAGTGGGATTGGTGTACTGATCATTACCTGAAAGTTTCATCAAGATTGGGTGAAAAAGGGTGTGCTGAGATTTCAGGCAACTCGTAGTTTTTTGGAAGCTTGGCAGGCCCTTTCCATGAAAGTGATTCTCGCCAGTCTCTGCTTAGGTCTACATCAACAGCAAATAAACCATAGAGATAGAACTTGAAACTGCTTTATTGTGTCAAGTTTCAAAGAGCTAGCACTAACCGTGTTTGATTTAGAGTTCCAAATACATGTATCCCTATAGGAGAAAACAGAGTGAAACCTCAAAATGAAACCGGTTACTGCCAACGAACGGTTTAACCTAGAAGAACGAAATTTGGCGAGCCAAGTAGGATTGGTATACTGATCATTACCTGAAAGTTTCATCAAGATTGGGTGAAAAAGGGTGTGCTGAGATTTCGGGTAACTCGTAGTTTTTTGGAAGCTTGGCAGGCCCTTTCCATGAAAGTGATTCTCGCCAGTCTCTGCTTAGGGCTACATCAACAGCAAACAAACAATAGAGATAGAACTTGAAACTGCTTTATTGTGTCAAGTTTCAAAGAGCTAGCACAAACTGTGTTTGATTTAGAGTTCCAAATACATGTATCCCTATAGGAGAAAACAGAGTGAAACCTCAAAATGAAACCGGTTACTGCCAATGAACGGTTTAACCTAGAAGAACGAAATTTGGCAAGCCAAGTGGGATTGGGGGACTGATCATTACCTGAAAGTTTCATCAAGATTGGGTGAAAAAGTGTGTGCTGAGATTTCAGGCAACTCGTAGTTTTTTGGAAGCTTGGCAGGTTCTTTCCATGAAAGTGATTCTCGCCAGTCTCTGCTAAGGGATACATCAACAGCAAACAAACCATAGAGATAGAACTTGAAACTGCTTTATTGTGTCAAGTTTCAAAGAGCTAGCACAAACTGTGTTTGATTTAGAGTTCCAAATACATGTATCTCTATAGGAGAAAACAGAGTGAAACCTCAAAATGAAACCGGTTACTGCCAACGAACGGTTTAACCTAGAAAAACGAAATTTGGCGAGCCAAGTGGGATTGGTGAACTGATCATTACCTGAAAGTTTCATCAAGATTGGGTGAAAAAGGGTGTGCTGAGATCAGGCAACTCGTAGTTTTTTGGAAGCTTGGCAGGCCCTTTCCATGAAAGTGATTCTCGCCAGTCTCTGCTTAGGGCTACATCAACAGCAAATAAACCATAGAGATAGAACTTGAAACTGCTTTATTGTGTCAAGTTTCAAAGAGCTAGCACAAACTGTGTTTGATTTAGAGTTCCAAATACATGTATCTCTATAGGAGAAAACAGAGTGAAACCTCAAAATGAAACCGGTTACTGCCAACGAACGGTTTAACCTAGAAAAACGAAATTTGGCGAGCCAAGTGGGATTGGGGGACTGATCATTACCTGAAAGTTTCATCAAGATTGGGTGAAAAAGGGTGTGCTGAGATTTCGGGAAACTCGTAATTTTTTGGAAGCTTGGCAGGCCCTTTCCATGAAAGTGATTCTCGCCAGTCTCTGCTTAGGGCTACATCAACAGCAAACAAACCATAGAGATAGAACTTGAAACTGCTTTATTGTGTCAAGTTTCAAAGAGCTAGCACAAACCGTGTTTGATTTAGAGTTCCAAATACATGTATCCCTATAGGAGAAAACACAGTGAAACCTCAAAATAAAACTGGTTACAGCCAACGAACGGTTTAACCTAGAAGAACGAAATTTGTCGAGCCAAGTGGGATTGGTGTACTGATCATTACCTGAAAGTATTATCAAGATTGGGTGAAAAAGTGTTTGCTGAGATTTCAGCAACTCGTAGTTTTTTGGAAGCTTGGCAGGCCCTTTCCATGAAAGTGATTCTCGCCAGTCTCTGCTTAGGGCTACATCAACAGCAAACAAACCATAGAGATAGAACTTGAAACTGCTTTCTTGTGTCACGTTTCAAAGAGCTAGCACAAACCGTGTTTGATTTAGAGTTCCAAATACATGTATCCCTATAGGAGAAAACAGAGTGAAACCTCAAAATGAAACCGGTTACTGCCAACGAACGGTTTAACCTAGAAGAAGGAAATTTGGCGAGCCAAGTGGGATTGGTGTACTGATCATTACCTGAAAGTTTCATCAAGATTGGGTGAAAAAGTGTTTGCTGAGATTTCGGGGAACTCGTAGTTTTTTGGAAGCTTGGCAGGCCCTTTCCATGAAAGTGATTCTGGCCAGTCTCTGCTTAGGGCTACATCAACAGCAAACAAACCATAGAGATAGAACTTGAAACTGCTTTATTGTGTCAATTTTCAAAGAGCTAGCACAAACCGTGTTTGATTTAGAGTTCCAAATACATGTATCCGTATAGAAGAAAACAAAGTGAAACCTCAAAATGAAACCGGTTACTGCCAACGAATGGTTTAACCTAGAACGAAATTTGGCGAGCCAAGTGGGATTGGTGTACTGATCATTACCTGAAAGTTTCATCAAGATTGGGTGAAAAAGGGTGTGCTGAGATTTCAGGCAACTCGTAGTTTTTTGGAAGCTTGGCAGGCCCTTTCCATGTGAGTGATTCTCGCCAGTCTCTGCTTAGGGCTACATCAACAGCAAACAAACCATAGAGATAGAACTTGAAACTGCTTTATTGTGTCAAGTTTCAAAGAGCTAGCACAAACCGTGTTTGATTTAGAGTTCCAAATACATGTATCCCTATAGGAGAAAACAGAGTGAAACCTCAAAATGAAACCGGTTACTGCCAACGAACGGTTTCACCTAGAAGAACGAAATTTGGTGAGCCAAGTGGGATTGGTGTACTGATCATTACCTGAAAGTTTCATCAAGATTGGGTGAAAAAATGTGTGCTGAGATTTCAGGCAACTCGTAGTTTTTTGGAAGCTTGGCAGGCCCTTTCTATGAAAGTGATTCTCGCCAGTCTCTGCTTAGGGCTACATCAACAGCAAACAAACCATAGAGATAGAACTTGAAACTGCTTTATTGTGTCAAGTTTCAAAGAGCTAGCACAAACCGTGTTTGATTTAGAGTTCCAAATACATGTATCCCTATAGGAGAAAACAGAGTGAAACCTCAAAATGAAACCGGTTACTGCCAACGAACGGTTTAACCTAGAAGAACGAAATTTGGCGAGCCAAGTGGGATTGGTGTACTGATCATTACCTGAAAGTTTCATCAAGATTGGGTGAAAAAGGGTGTGCTGAGATTTCAGGCAACTCGTAGTTTTTTGGAAGCTTGGCAGGCCCTTTCCATGAAAGTGATTCTCGCCAGTCTCTGCTTAGGGCTACATCAACAGCAAACAAACCATAGAGATAGAACTTGAAACTGCTTTATTGTGTCAAGTTTCAAAGAGCTAGCACAAACCGTGTTTGATTTAGAGTTCCAAATACATGTATCCCTATAGGAGAAAACAGAGTAAAACCTCAAAATGAAACCAGTTACTGCCAATGAATGGTTTAACCTAAAAGAACGAAATTTGGCGAGCCAAGTGGGATTGGTGTACTGATCATTACCAGAAAGTTTCATCAAGATTGGGTGAAAAGGGGTGTGCTGAGATTTCAGGCAACTCATAGTTTTTTGGAAGCTTGGCAGGCCCTTTCCATGAAAGTGATTCTCGCCAGTCTCTGCTTAGGGCTACATCAACAGCAAACAATCCATAGAGATAGAACTTGAAACTGCTTTATTGTGTCAAGTTTCAAAGAGCTAGCACAAACCGTGTTTGATTTAGAGTTCCAAATACATGTATCCCTATAGGAGAAAACAGAGTAAAACCTCAAAATGAAACCGGTTACTGCCAACGAAAGGTTTAACCTAAAAGAACGAAATTTGGCTAGCCAAGTGGGATTGGTGTACTGATCATTACCTGAAAGTTTCATCAAGATTGGGTGAAAAAGGGTGTGCTGAGATTTCAGGCAACTCGTAGTTTTTTGGAAGCTTGGCAGGCCCTTTCCATGAAAGTGATTCTCGCCAGTCTCTGCTTAGGGCTACATCAACTGCAAACAAACCATAGAGATAGAACTTGAAAGTGCTTTATTGTGTTAAGTTTCAAAGAGCTAGCACAAACCGTGTTTGATTTAGAGTTCCAAATACATGTATCCCTATAGGAGAAAACAGAGTAAAACCTCAAAATGAAACCGGTTACTGCCAACGAACGGTTTAACCTACAAGAACGAAATTTGGCGAGCCAAGTGGGATTGGTGTACTGATCATTACCTGAAAGTTTCATCAAGATTGGGTGAAAAAGGGTGTGCTGAGATTCAGGCAACTCGTAGTTTTTTGGAAGCTTGGCAGGCCCTTTCCATGAAAGTGATTCTCGCCAGTCTCTGCTTAGGGCTACATCAACAGCAAACAAACCATAGAGATAGAACTTGAAACTGCTTTATTGTGTCAAGATTCAAAGAACTAGCACAAACCGTGTTTGATTTAAAGTTTTAAATACATGTATCCCTATAGGAGAAAACAGAGTGAAACCTCAAAATGAAACCGGTTACTGCCAACGAACGGTTTAACCTAGAAGAACGAAATTTGGCGAGCCAAGTGGGATTGGTGTACTGATCATTACCTGAAAGTTTCATCAAGATTGGGTGAAAAAGTGTGTGCTGAGACTTCAGGCAACTCGTAGTTTTTTGGAAGCTTGGCAGGCCCTTTCCATGAAAGTGATTCTCGACAGTCTCTGCTTAGGGCTACATCAACAGCAAACAAACCATAGAGATAGAACTTGAAACTGCTTTATTGTGTCAAGTTTCAAAGAGCTAGCACAAACCGTGTTTGATTTAGAGTTCCAAATACATGTATCCCTATAGGAGAAAACAGAGTGAAACCTCAAAATGAAACCGGTTACTGCCAACGAACGGTTTAACCTAGAAGAACGAAATTTGGCAAGCCAAGTGGGATTGGTGTACTGATCATTACCTGAAAGTTTCATCAAGATTGGGTGAAAAAGGGTGTGCTGAGATTTCAGGCAACTCGTAGTTTTTTGGAAGCTTGGCAGGCCCTTTCCATGAAAGTGATTCTCGCCAGTCTCTGCTTAGGGCTACATCAACAGCAAATAAACCATAGAGATAGAACTTGAAACTGCTTTATTGTGTCAAGTTTCAAAGAGCTAGCACAAACCGTGTTTGATTTAGAGTTCCAAATACATGTATCCCTATAGGAGAAAACAGAGTGAAACCTCAAAATGAAACCGGTTACTGCCAACGAACGGTTTAACCTAGAAGAACTAAATTTGGCGAGCCAAGTGGGATTGGTGTACTGATCATTACCTGAAAGTTTCATCAAGATTGGTTGAAAAAGTGTGTGCTGAGATTTCAGGCAACTCGTAGTTTTTTGGAAGCTTGGCAGGCCCTTTGCATGAAAGTGATTCTCGCCAGTCTCTGCTTAGGGCTACATCAACAGCAAACAAACCATAGAGATAGAACTTGAAACTGCTTAATTGTGTCAAGTTTCAAAGAGCTAGCACGAACCGTGTTTGATTTAGAGTTCCAAATACATGTATCCCTATAGGAGAAAACAGAGTGAAACCTCAAAATGAAACCGGTTACTGCCAACGAACGGTTTAACCTAGAAGAACGACATTTGGCGAGCCAAGTGGGATTGGTGTACTGATCATTACCTGAAAGTTTCATCAAGATTGGGTGAAAAAGGGTGTGCTGAGATTTCAGGCAACTCGTTGTTTTTTAAAAGCTTGGCAGGCCCTTTCCATGAAAGTGATTCTCGCCAGTCTCTGCTTAGGGCTACATTAACAGCAAATAAACCATAGAGATAGAACTTGAAACTGCTTTATTGTGTCAAGTTTCAAAGAGCTAGCACAAACCGTGTTTGATTTAGAGTTCCAAATACATGTATCCCTATAGGAGAAAACAGAGTGAAACCTCAAAATGAAACCGGTTACTGCCAACGAACGGTTTAACCTAGAAGAACGAAATTTGGCGAGCCAAGTAGGATTGGTATACTGATCATTACCTGAAAGTTTCATCAAGATTGGGTGAAAAAGGGTGTGCTGAGATTTCGGGTAACTCGTAGTTTTTTGGAAGCTTGGCAGGCCCTTTCAATGAAAGTGATTCTCGCCAGTCTCTGCTTAGGGCTACATCAACAGAAAAAAAACCATAGAGATAGAACTTGAAACTGCTTTATTGTGTCAAGTTTCAAAGAGCTAGCACAAACCGTGTTTGATTTAGAGTTACAAAAACATGTATCCCTATAGGAGAAAACAGAGTGAAACCACAAAATGAAACCGGTTACTGCCAACGAACGGTTTAACCTAGAAGAACGAAATTTGGCGAGCCAAGTGGGATTGGTGTACTGATCATTACCTGAAAGTTTCATCAAGATTGGGTGAAAAAGGGTGTGCTGAGATTTCAGGCAACTCGTAGTTTTTTGGAAGCTTGGCAGGCCCTTTCCATGAAAGTGATTCTCGCCAGTCTCTGCTTAGGGCTACATCAACAGCAAACAAACCATAGAGATAGAACTTGAAATTGCTTTATTGTGTTAAGTTTCAAAGAGCTAGCACAAACCGTGTTTGATTTAGAGTTCCAAATACATGTATCCCTATAGGAGAAAACAGAGTGAAACCTCAAAATGAAACCGGTTACTGCCAACGAACGGTTTAACCTACAAGAAAGAAATTTGCGAGCCAAGTGGGATTGGTGTACTGATCATTTCCTGAAAGTTTCATCAAGATTGGATGAAAAAGCGTGTGCTGAGATTTCAGGCAACTCGTAGTTTTTTGGAAGCTTGGCAAGCCCTTTCCATGAAAGTGATTCTCGCCAGTCTCTGCTTAGGGCTACATCAACAGCAAACAAACCATAGAGATAGAACTTGAAATTGCTTTATTGTGTTAAGTTTCAAAGAGCTAGCACAAACCGTGTTTGATTTAGAGTTCCAAATACATGTATCCCTATAGGAGAAAACAGAGTGAAACCTCAAAATGAAACCGGTTACTGCCAACGAATGGTTTAACCTACAAGAAAGAAATTTGGCGAGCCAAGTGGGATTGGTGTTCTGATCATTTCCTGAAAGTTTCATCAAGATTGGATGAAAAAGCGTGTGCTGAGATTTCAGGCAACTCGTAGTTTTTTGGAAGCTTGGCAAGCCCTTTCCATGAAAGTGATTCTCGCCAGTCTCTGCTTAGGGCTACATCAACAGCAAACAAACAATAGAGATAGAACTTGAAACTGCTTTATTGTGTCAAGTTTCAAAGAGCTAGCACAAACTGTGTTTGATTTAGAGTTCCAAATACATGTATCCCTATAGGAGAAAACAGAGTGAAACCTCAAAATGAAACCGGTTACTGCCAATGAACGGTTTAACCTAGAAGAACGAAATTTGGCAAGCCAAGTGGGATTGGGGGACTGATCATTACCTGAAAGTTTCATCAAGATTGGGTGAAAAAGTGTGTGCTGAGATTTTGGGCAACTCGTAGTTTTTTGGAAGCTTGGCAGGTTCTTTCCATGAAAGTGATTCTCGCCAGTCTCTGCTAAGGGATACATCAACAGCAAACAAACCATAGAGATAGAACTTGAAACTGCTTTATTGTGTCAAGTTTCAAAGAGCTAGCACAAACTGTGTTTGATTTAGAGTTCCAAATACATGTATCTCTATAGGAGAAAACAGAGTGAAACCTCAAAATGAAACCGGTTACTGCCAACGAACGGTTTAACCTAGAAAAACGAAATTTGGCGAGCCAAGTGGGATTGGTGAACTGATCATTACCTGAAAGTTTCATCAAGATTGGGTGAAAAACGGTGTGCTGAGATCAGGCAACTCGTAGTTTTTTGGAAGCTTGGCAGGCCCTTTCCATGAAAGTGATTCTCGCCAGTCTCTGCTTAGGGCTACATCAACAGCAAATAAACCATAGAGATAGAACTTGAAACTGCTTTATTGTGTCAAGTTTCAAAGAGCTAGCACAAACCGTGTTTGATTTAGAGTTCCAAATACATGTATCCCTATAGGAGAAAACAGAGTGAAACCTCAAAATGAAACCGGTTACTGCCAACGAACGGTTTAACCTAGAAGAACTAAATTTGGCGAGCCAAGTGGGATTGGTGTACTGATCATTACCTGAAAGTTTCATCAAGATTGGGTGAAAAAGTGTGTGCTGAGATTTCAGGCAACTCGTAGTTTTTTGGAAGCTTGGCAGGCCCTTTGCATGAAAGTGATTCTCGCCAGTCTCTGCTTAGGGCTACATCAACAGCAAACAAACCATAGAGATAAAACTTGAAACTGCTTTATTGTGTCAAGTTTCAAAGAGCTAGCACGAACCGTGTTTGATTTAGAGTTCCAAATACATGTATCCCTATAGGAGAAAACAGAGTGAAACCTCAAAATGAAACCGGTTACTGCCAACGAACGGTTTAACCTAGAAGAACGACATTTGGCGAGCCAAGTGGGATTGGTGTACTGATCATTACCTGAAAGTTTCATCAAGATTGGGTGAAAAAGGGTGTGCTGAGATTTCAGGCAACTCGTTGTTTTTTAAAAGCTTGGCAGGCCCTTTCCATGAAAGTGATTCTCGCCAGTCTCTGCTTAGGGCTACATCAACAGCAAATAAACCATAGAGATAGAACTTGAAACTGCTTTATTGTGTCAAGTTTCAAAGAGCTAGCACAAACCGTGTTTGATTTAGAGTTCCAAATACATGTATCCCTATAGGAGAAAACAGAGTGAAACCTCAAAATGAAACCGGTTACTGCCAACGAACGGTTTAACCTAGAAGAACGAAATTTGGCGAGCCAAGTAGGATTGGTATACTGATCATTACCTGAAAGTTTCATCAAGATTGGGTGAAAAAGGGTGTGCTGAGATTTCGGGTAACTCGTAGTTTTTTGGAAGCTTGGCAGGCCCTTTCCATGAAAGTGATTCTCGCCAGTCTCTGCTTAGGGCTACATCAACAGAAAAAAAACCATAGAGATAGAACTTGAAACTGCTTTATTGTGTCAAGTTTCAAAGAGCTAGCACAAACCGTGTTTGATTTAGAGTTACAAAAACATGTATCCCTATAGGAGAAAACAGAGTGAAACCTCAAAATGAAACCGGTTACTGCCAACGAACGGTTTAACCTAGAAGAACGAAATTTGGCGAGCCAAGTGGGATTGGTGTACTGATCATTACCTGAAAGTTTCATCAAGATTGGGTGAAAAAGGGTGTGCTGAGATTTCAGGCAACTCGTAGTTTTTTGGAAGCTTGGCAGGCCCTTTCCATGAAAGTGATTCTCGCCAGTCTCTGCTTAGGGCTACATCAACAGCAAACAAACCATAGAGATAGAACTTGAAATTGCTTTATTGTGTTAAGTTTCAAAGAGCTAGCACAAACCGTGTTTGATTTAGAGTTCCAAATACATGTATCCCTATAGGAGAAAACAGAGTGAAACCTCAAAATGAAACCGGTTACTGCCAACGAACGGTTTAACCTACAAGAAAGAAATTTGCGAGCCAAGTGGGATTGGTGTACTGATCATTTCCTGAAAGTTTCATCAAGATTGGATGAAAAAGCGTGTGCTGAGATTTCAGGCAACTCGTAGTTTTTTGGAAGCTTGGCAAGCCCTTTCCATGAAAGTGATTCTCGCCAGTCTCTGCTTAGGGCTACATCAACAGCAAACAAACAATAGAGATAGAACTTGAAACTGCTTTATTGTGTCAAGTTTCAAAGAGCTAGCACAAACTGTGTTTGATTTAGAGTTCCAAATACATGTATCCCTATAGGAGAAAACAGAGTGAAACCTCAAAATGAAACCGGTTACTGCCAATGAACGGTTTAACCTAGAAGAACGAAATTTGGCGAGCCAAGTGGGATCGGGGGACTGATCATTACCTGAAAGTTTCATCAAGATTGGGTGAAAAAGTGTGTGCTGAGATTTTGGGCAACTCGTAGTTTTTTGGAAGCTTGGCAGGTTCTTTCCATGAAAGTGATTCTCGCCAGTCTCTGCTTAGGGATACATCAACAGCAAACAAACCATAGAGATAGAACTTGAAACTGCTTTATTGTGTCAAGTTTCAAAGAGCTAGCACAAACTGTGTTTGATTTAGAGTTCCAAATACATGTATCTCTATAGGAGAAAACAGAGTAAAACCTCAAAATGAAACCGGTTACTGCCAACGAACGGTTTAACCTAGAAAAACGAAATTTGGCGAGCCAAGTGGGATTGGTGAACTGATCATTACCTGAAAGTTTCATCAAGATTGGGTGAAAAAGGGTGTGCTGAGATCAGGCAACTCGTAGTTTTTTGGAAGCTTGGCAGGCCCTTTCCATGAAAGTGATTCTCGTCAGTCTCTGCTTAGGGCTACATCAACAGCAAACAAACCATAGAGATAGAACTTGAAACTGCTTTATTGTATCAAGTTTCAAAGAGCTATCACAAACCGTGTTTGATTTAGAGTTCCAAATACATGTATCCCTATAGGAGAAAACAGAGTGAAACCTCAAAATGAAACCGGTTAGTGCCAACGAACGGTTTAACCTAGAAGAACAAAATTTGGCGAGCCAAGTAGAATTGGTGTACTAATCATTACCTGAAAGTTTCATCAAGATTGGGTGAAAAAGGGTGTGCTGAGATCAGGCAACTTGTAGTTTTTTGGAAGCTTGGCAGGCCCTTTCCATGAAAGTGATTCTCGCCAGTCTCTGCTTAGGGCTACATCAACAGCAAACAAACCATAGAAATAGAACTTGAAACTGCTTTATTGTGTCAAGTTTCAAAGAGCTAGCACAAACTGTGTTTGATTTAGAGTTCCAAATACATGTATCCCTATAGGAGAAAACAGAGTGAAACCTCAAAATGAAACCGGTTACTGCCAATGAACGGTTTAACCTAGAAGAACGAAATTTGGCGAGCCAAGTGGGATTGGGGGACTGATCATTACCTGAAAGTTTCATCAAGATTGGGTGAAAAAGTGTGTGCTGAGATTTTGGGCAACTCGTAGTTTTTTGGAAGCTTGGCAGGTTCTTTCCATGAAAGTGATTCTCGCCAGTCTCTGCTTAGGGATACATCAACAGCAAACAAACCATAGAGATAGAACTTGAAACTGCTTTATTGTGTTAAGTTTCAAAGAGCTAGCACAAACCGTGTTTGATTTAGAGTTCCAAATACATGTATCCCTATAGGAGAAAACAGAGTGAAACCTCAAAATGAAACCGGTTACTGCCAACGAACGGTTTAACCTACAAGAACGAAATTTGGCGAGCCAAGTGGGATTGGTGTACTGATCATTACCTGAAAGTTTCATCAAGATTGGGTGAAAAAGGGTGTGCTGAGATTTAGGCAACTCGTAGTTTTTTGGAAGCTTGGCAGGCCCTTTCCATGAAAGTGATTCTCGCCAGTCTCTGCTTAGGGCTACATCAACAGCAAACAAACCATAGAGACAGAACTTGAAACTGCTTTATTGTGTCAAGATTCAAAGAACTAGCACAAACCGTGTTTGATTTAAAGTTTTAAATACATGTATCCGTATAGGAGAAAACAGAGTGAAACCTCAAAATGAAACCGGTTACTGCCAACGAACGGTTTAACCTAGAAGAACGAAATTTGGCGAGCCAAGTGGGATTGGTGAACTGATCATTACCTGAAAGTTTCATCAAGATTGGGTGAAAAAGTGTGTGCTGAGATTTCAGGCAACTCGTAGTTTTTTGGAAGCTTGGCAGGCCCTTTCCATGAAAGTGATTCTCGACAGTCTCTGCTTAGGGCTACATCAACAGCAAACAAACCATAGAGATAGAACTTGAAACTGCTTTATTGTGTCAAGTTTCAAAGAGCTAGCACAAACCGTGTTTGATTTAGAGTTCCAAATACATGTATCCCTATAGGAGAAAACAGAGTGAAACCTCAAAATGAAACCGGTTACTGCCAACGAACGGTTTAACCTAGAAGAACGAAATTTGGCAAGCCAAGTGGGATTGGTGTACTGATCATTACCTGAAAGTTTCATCAAGATTGGGTAAAAAAGGGTGTGCTCAGATTTCAGGCAACTCGTAGTTTTTTGGAAGCTTGGCAGGCCCTTTCCATGAAAGTGATTCTCGCCAGTCTCTGCTTAGGGCTACATCAACAGCAAATAAACCATAGAGATAGAACTTGAAACTGCTTTATTGTGTCAAGTTTCAAAGAGCTAGCACAAACCTTGTTTGAATTAGAGTTCCAAATACATGTATCCCTATAGGAGAAAACAGAGTGAAACCTCAAAATGAAACCGTTTACTGCCAACGAACGGTTTAACCTAGAAGAACGAAATTTGGCAAGCCAAGTGGGATTGGTGTACTGATCATTACCTGAAAGTTTCATCAAGATTGGGTGAAAAAGTGTGTGCTGAGATTTCAGGCAACTCATAGTTTTTTGGAAGCTTGGCAGGCCCTTTGCATGAAAGTGATTCTCGCCAGTCTCTGCTTAGGGCTACATCAACAGCAAACAACCAATAGACATAGAACTTGAAACTGCTTTATTGTGTCAAGTTTCAAAGAGCTAGCACAAACCGTGTTTGATTTAGAGTTCCAAATACATGTATCCCTATAGGAGAAAACAGAGTGAAACCTCAAAATGAAACCGGTTACTGCCAACGAACGGTTTAACCTAGTAGAACGAAATTTGGCGAGCCAAGTCGGATTGGTGTACTGATCATTACCTGAAAGTTTCATCAAGATTGGGTGAAAAAGGGTGTGCTGAGATTTCAGGCAACTCGTAGTTTTTTGGAAGCTTGGCAGGCCCTTTCCATGAAAGTGATTCTCGCCAGTCTCTGCTTAGGGCTACATCAACAGCAAACAAACCATAGAGATAGAACTTGAAACTGCTTTATTGTGTCAAGTTTCAAAGAGCTAGCACAAACCGTGTTTGATTTAGAGTTCCAAATACATGTATCCCTATAGGAGAAAACAGAGTGAAACCTCAAAATGAAACCGGTTACTGCCAACGAACGGTTTAACCTACAAGAAAGAAATTTGGCGAGCCAAGTGGGATTGGTGTACTGATCATTACCTGAAAGTTTTATCAAGATTGTGTGAAAAAGGGTGTGCTGAGATTTCAGGCAACTCGTAGTTTTTTGGAAGCTTGGCAGGCCCTTTCCATGAAAGTGATTCTCGCCAGTCTCTGCTTAGGGCTACATCAACAGCAAACAAACCATAGAGATAGAACTTGAAACTGCTTTATTGTGTCAAGTTTCAAAGAGCTAGCACAAACTGTGTTTGATTTAGAGTTCCAAATACATGTATCCCTAATTGAGAAAACAGAGTGAAACCTCAAAATGAAACCGGTTACTGCCAATGAACGATTTAACCTAGAAGAACGAAATTTGGCGAGCCAAGTGGGATTGGGGGACTGATCATTACCTGAAAGTTTCATCAAGATTGGGTGAAAAAGTGTGTGCTGAGATTTTGGGCAACTCGTAGTTTTTTGGAAGCTTGGCAGGTTCTTTCCATGAAAGTGATTCTCGCCAGTCTCTGCTTAGGGATACATCAACAGCAAACAAACCATAGAGATAGAACTTGAAACTGCTTTATTGTGTCAAGTTTCAAAGAGCTAGCACAAACTGTGTTTGATTTAGAGTTCCAAATACATGTATCTCTATAGGAGAAAACAGAGTGAAACCTCAAAATGAAACCGGTTACTGCCAACGAACGGTTTAACCTAAAAGAACGAAATTTGGCGAGCCAAGTGGGATTGGTGAACTGATCATTACCTGAAAGTTTCATCAAGATTGGGTGAAAAAGGGTGTGCTGAGATCAGGCAACTCGTAGTTTTTTTGAAGCTTGGCAGGCCCTTTCCATGAAAGTGATTCTCGTCAGTCTCTGCTTAGGGCTACATCAACAGCATACAAACCATAGAGATAGAACTTGAAACTGCTTTATTGTGTCAAGTTTCAAAGAGCTAGCACAAACCGTGTTTGATTTAGAGTTCCAAATACATGTATCCCTATAGGAGAAAACAGAGTGAAACCTCAAAATGAAACCGGTTACTGCCAATGATCGGTTTAACCTAGAAGAACGAAATTTGGCGAGCCAAGTGGGATTGGGGGACTGATCATTACCTGAAAGTTTCATCAAGATTGGGTGAAAAACTGTGTGCTGAGATTTTGGGCAACTCGTAGTTTTTTGGAAGCTTGGCAGGTTCTTTCCATGAAAGTGATTCTCGCCAGTCTCTGCTTAGGGATACATCAACAGCAAACAAACCATAGAGATAGAACTTGAAACTGCTTTATTGTGTCAAGTTTCAAAGAGCTAGCACAAACTGTGTTTGATTTAGAGTTCCAAATACATGTATCTCTATAGGAGAAAACAGAGTGAAACCTCAAAATGAAACCGGTTACTGCCAACGAACGGTTTAACCTAGAAGAACGAAATTTGGCGAGCCAAGTGGGATTGGTGAACTGATCATTACCTGAAAGTTTCATCAAGATTGGGTGAAAAAGGGTGTGCTGAGATCAGGCAACTCGTAGTTTTTTGGAAGCTTGGCAGGCCCTTTCCATGAAAGTGATTCTCGTCAGTCTCTGCTTAGGGCTACATCAACAGCAAACAAACCATAGAGATAGAACTTGAAACTGCTTTATTGTATCAAGTTTCAAAGAGCTATCACAAACCGTGTTTGATTTAGAGTTCCAAATACATGTATCCCTATAGGAGAAAACAGAGTGAAACCTCAAAATGAAACCGGTTAGTGCCAACGAACGGTTTAACCTAGAAGAACAAAATTTGGCGAGCCAAGTAGGATTGGTGTACTAATCATTACCTGAAAGTTTCATCAAGATTGGGTGAAAAAGGGTGTGCTGAAATTTCGGGCAACTTGTAGTTTTTTGGAAGCTTGGCAGGCCCTTTCCATGAAAGTGATTCTCGCCAGTCTCTGCTTAGGGCTACATCAACAGCAAACAAACCATAGAGAGAGAACTTGAAACTGCTTCATTGTGTCAAGTTTCAAAGAGCTAGCACAAACTGTGGTTGATTTAGAGTTCCAAATGCATGTATCCCTATAGGAGAAAACAGAGTGAAACCTCAAAATGAAACCGGTTACTGCCAACGAACGGTTTAACCTAGAAGAATGAAATTTGGCAAGCCAAGTGGGATTGGTGTACTGATCATTACCTGAAAGTTTCATCAAGATTGGGTGAAAAAGTGTGTGCTGAGATTTCAGGCAACTCGTAGTTTTTTGGAAGCTTGGCAGGCCCTTTGCATGAAAGTGATTCTCGCCAGTCTCTGCTTAGGGCTACATCAACAGCAAACAACAAATAGACATAGAACTTGAAACTGCTTTATTGTGTCAAGTTTCAAAGAGCTAGCACAAACCGTGTTTGATTTAGAGTTCCAAATACATGTATCCCTATAGGAGAAAACAGAGTGAAACCTCAAAATGAAACCGGTTACTGCCAACGAACGGTTTAAACTAGTAGAACGAAATTTGGCGAGCCAAGTGGGATTGGTGTACTGATCATTACCTGAAAGTTTCATCAAGATTGGGTGAAAAAGGGTGTGCTGAGATTTCAGGCAACTCGTAGTTTTTTGGAAGCTTGGCAGGCCCTTTCCATGAAAGTGATTCTCGCCAGTCTCTGCTTAGGGCTACATCAACAGCAAACAAACCATAGAGATAGAACTTGAAACTGCTTTATTGTGTCAAGTTTCAAAGAGCTAGCACAAACCGTGTTTGATTTAAAGTTTTAAATACATGTATCCGTATAGGAGAAAACAGAGTGAAACCTCAAAATGAAACCGGTTACTGCCAATGAACGGTTTAACCTAGAAGAACGAAATTTGGCGATCCAAGTGGGGTGGGGGACTGATCATTACCTGAAAGTTTCATCAAGATTGGGTGAAAAAGTGTGTGCTGAGATTTTGGGCAACTCGTAGTTTTTTGGAAGCTTGGCAGGTTCTTTCCATGAAAGTGATTCTCGCCAGTCTCTGCTTAGGGATACATCAACAGCAAACAAACCATAGAGATAGAACTTGAAACTGCTTTATTGTGTCAAGTTACAAAGAGATAGCACAAACTGTGTTTGATTTAGAGTTCCAAATACATGTATCTCTATAGGAGTAAACAGAGTGAAACCTCAAAATGAAACCGGTTACTGCCAACGAACGGTTTAACCTAGAAGAACGAAATTTGGCGAGCCAAGTGGGATTGGTGAACTGATCATTACCTGAAAGTTTCATCAAGATTGGGTGAAAAAGGGTGTGCTGAGATCAGGCAACTCGTAGTTTTTTTGAAGCTTGGCAGGCCCTTTCCATGAAAGTGATTCTCGTCAGTCTCTGCTTAGGGCTACATCAACAGCATACAAACCATAGAGATAGAACTTGAAACTGCTTTATTGTATCAAGTTTCAAAGAGCTATCACAAACCGTGTTTGATTTAGAGTTCCAATTACATGTATCCCTATAGGAGAAAACAGAGTGAAACCTCAAAATGAAAGCGGTTACTGCCAACGAACGGTTTAACCTAGAAGAACAAAATTTGGCGAGCCAAGTAGGATTGGTGTACTAATCATTACCTGAAAGTTTCATCAAGATTGGTTGAAAAAGGGTGTGCTGAGATTTCGGGCAACTCGTAGTTTTTTGGAAGCTTGGCAGGCCCTTTCCATGAAAGTGATTCTCGCCAGTCTCTGCTTAGGGCTACATCAACAGCAAACAAACCATAGAGATAGAACTTGAAACTGCTTTATTGTGTCAAGTTTCAAAGAGCTAGCACAAACCGTGTTTGATTTAGAGTTCCAAATGCATGTATCCCTATAGGAGAAAACAGAGTGAAACCTCAAAATGAAACCGGTTACTGCCAACGAACGGTTTAACATAGAAGAAAGAAATTTGGCGAGCCAAGTGGGATTGGTGTACTGATCATTACCTGAAAGTTTCATCAAGATTGGGTGAAAAAGGGTGTGCTGAGATTTAGGCAACTCGTAGTTTTTTGGAAGCTTGGCAGGCCCTTTCCATGAAAGTGATTCTCCCCAGTCTCTGCTTAGGGCTACATCAACAGCAAACAAACCATAGAGATAGAACTTGAAACTGCTTTATTGTGTCAAGTTTCAAAGAACTAGCACAAACCGTGTTTGATTTAAAGTTTTAAATACATGTATCCCTATAGGAGAAAACAGAGTGAAACCTCAAAATGAAACCGGTTACTGCCAACGAACGGTTTAACCTAGAAGAACGAAATTTGGCGAGCCAAGTGGGATTGGTGTACTGATCATTACCTGAAAGTTTCATCAAGATTGGTTGAAAAAGTGTGTGCTGAGATTTCGGGCAACTCGTAGATTTTTGGAAGCTTGGCAGGCCCTTTCCATGAAAGTGATTCTCGCCAGTCTCCGCTTAGGGCTACATCAACAGCAAACAAACCATAGAGATAGAACTTGAAACTGCTTTATTGTGTCAAGTTTCAAAGAGCTAGCACAAACCGTGTTTGATTTAGAGTTCCAAATACATGTATTCCTATATGAGAAAACAGAGTGAAACCTCAAAATGAAACCGGTTACTGCCAACGAACGGTTTAACCTAGAAGAACGAAATTTGGCCAAGCCAAGTGGGATTGGTGTACTGATCATTACCTGAAAGTTTCATCAAGATTGGGTGAAAAAGTGTGTGCTGAGATTTCAGGCAACTCGTAGTTTTTTGGAAGCTTGGCAGGCCCTTTGCATGAAAGTGATTCTCGCCAGTCTCTGCTTAGGGCTACATCAACAGCAAACAAACCATAGAGATAGAACTTGAAACTGCTTTATTGTGTCAAGTTTCAAAGAGCTAGCACAAACCGTGTTTGATTTAGAGTTCCAAATACATGTATCCGTATAGGAGAAAACAGAGTGAAACCTCAAAATGAAACCGGTTACTGCCAACGAACGGTTTAACCTAGAAGAACAAAATTTGGCGAGCCAAGTGGGATTGGTGTACTGATCATTACCGGAAAGTTTCATCAAGATTGGGTGAAAAAGGTTGTGCTGAGATTTAGGCAACTCGTAGTTTTTTGGAAGCTTGGCAGGCCCTTTCCATGAAAGTGATTCTCGCCAGTCTCTGCTTAGGGCTACATCAACAGCAAACAAACCATAGAGATAGAACTTGAAACTGCTTTATTGTGTCAAGTTTCAAAGAGCTAGCACAAACCGTGTTTGATTTAGAGTTCCAAATACATGTATCCCTATAGGAGAAAACAGAGTGAAACCTCAAAATGAAACCGGTTACTGCCAACGAACGGTTTAACCTAGAAGAACGAAATTTGGCGAGCCAAGTGGGATTGGTGTACTGATCATTACCTGAAAGTTTCATCAAGATTGGGTGAAAAAGGGTGTGCTGAGATTTCGGGCAACTCGTAGTTTTTTGGAAGCTTGGCAGGCCCTTTCCATGAAAGTGATTCTCGCCAGTCTCTGCTGAGGGCTACATCAACAGCAAACAAACCATAGACATAGAACTTGAAACTGCTTTATTGTGTCAAGTTTCAAAGAGCTAGCGCAAACCGTGTTTGATTTAGAGTTCCAAATACATGTATCCCTATAGGAGAAAACAGAGTGAAACCTCAAATTGAAACCGGTTCCTGCCAACGAACGGTTTAACCTAGAAGAACGAAATTTGGCGAGCCAAGTGGGATTGGTGTACTGATCATTACCTGAAAGTTTCATCAAGATTGGGTGAAAAAGGTTGTGCTGAGATTTAGGCAACTCATAGTTTTTTGGAAGCTTGTCAGGCCCTTTCCATGAAATTGATTCTCGCCAGTCTCTGCTTAGGGCTACATCAACAGCAAACAAACCATCGAGATAGAACTTGAAACTGCTTTATTGTGTCAAGTTTCAAAGAGCTAGCACAAACCATGTTTGATTTAAAGTTCCAAATACATGTATCCCTATAGGAGAAAACAGAGTGAAACCTCAAAATGAAACCGGTTACTGCCAACAAACGGTTTAACCTAGAAGAACGAAATTTGGCGAGCCAAGTGGGATTGGTGTACTGATAATTACCTGAAAGTTTCATCAAGATTGGGCGAAAAAGGGTGTGCTGAGATTTCAGGCAACTCGTAGTTTTTTGGAAGCTTGGCAGGCCCTTTCCATGAAAGTGATTCTCGCCAGTCTCTGCTTAGGGCTACATCAACAGCAAACAAACCATAGAGATATAACTTGAAACTGCTTTATTGTGTCAAGTTTCAAAGAGCTAGCACAAACCGTGTTTGATTTAGAGTTCCAAATACATGTATCCCTATAGGAGAAAACAGAGTGAAACCTCAAAATGAAACCGGTTACTGCCAACGAACGGTTTAACCTAGAAGAACGAAATTTGGCGAGCCAAGTGGGATTGGTGTACTGATCATTGCCTGAAAGTTTCATCAAGATTGGGTAAAAAAGTGTGTGCTGAGATTTCAGGCAACTCGTAGTTTTTTGGAAGCTTGGCAGGCCCTTTCCATGAAAGTGATTCTCGCCAGTCTGTGCTTAGGGCTACATCAACAGCAAACAAACCATAGAGATAGAACTTGAAATTGCTTTATTGTGTCAAGTTTCAAAGAGCTAGCACAAACCGTGTTGGATTTAGAGTTCCAAATACATGTATCCCTATAGGAGAAAACAGAGTGAAACCTCAAAATGAAACCGGTTACTGCCAACGAACGGTTTAACATAGAAGAAAGAAATTTGGCGAGCCAAGTGGGATTGGTGTACTGATCATTACCTGAAAGTTTCATCAAGATTGGGTGAAAAAGTGTGTGCTGAGATTTAGGCAACTCGTAGTTTTTTGGAAGCTTGGCAGGCCCTTTCCATGAAAGTGATTGTCGCCAGTCTCTGCTTAGGGCTACATCAACAGCAAACAAACCATAGAGATAGAACTTGAAACTGCTTTATTGTGTCAAGTTTCAAAGAGCTAGCACAAACCGTGTTTGATTTAGAGTTCCAAATACATGTATCCCTATATGAGAAAACAGAGTGAAACCTCAAAATGACACCGGTTACTGCCAACGAACGGTTTAACCTAGAAGAACGAAATTTGGCCGAGCCAAGTTGGATTGGTGAACTGATCATTACCTGAAAGTTTCATCAAGATTGGGTGAAAAAGGGTTTGCTGAGATTTCAGGCAACTCGTCGTTTTTTGGAAGCTTGGCAGGCCCTTTCCATGAAAGTGATTCTCCCCAGTCTCTGCTTAGGGCTACATCAACAGCAAACAAACCATAGAGATAGAACTTGAAACTGCTTTATTGTGTCAAGTTTCAAAGAGCTAGAGGAAACCGTGTTTGATTTAGAGTTCCAACTACATGTATCCCTATATGAGAGAAGAGAGTGAAACCTCAAAATGAAAACGGTAACTGCATATGAACGGTTTAACCTAGAAAAACGAAATTTGGAGTCATGTGCGACTGGTGTACTGATCATTACCTGAAAGTATCATGAAGATTTGTCAAAAAACATTTGCTGAGATTTCAGGAGATTCGTAGTTTTTTTAGAAGCTGGGCAAGCCCTTTCAATGAAAGTGATTTTCGCCAGTCTCTGCTTTGGGCTACAACAATTACAAACAAACCATAGAGATAGAACATGGAACTACTTTATTGTGCCAAGTTTCAAAGAGCTAGCACAAACCGAGTTCGAATTAGAGATCAAACTACATGTATCCATATAGGAGAAAACAGAGTGAAACCGCTAAATGAAAACGATTACTGCAAAGGAACAATTTAACATAAAAGAACGAAATTTGGTGAGCCAGGTGGGATTGGTGTACTGATCATTACCTGACAGTATCATCAACATTGGGTGAAAAAACTTTTTCTGAGATTCCAGGAGATTCGTAGTTTTTGGAAGCTGGGCAAGCCCTTTCAATGAAAGTTATTTTCACCAATCGCTGTTTTAAGCTACATCAATAGCAAACAAACCATAGAGATAGAACTTGTAACTACTTTATTCTGCCAAGTTTCAAAGAGCTAGCAGAAACCGTGTTTCATTTAGAGTTGCAACTACATGTATCCATATAGGAAAAAACAGAGTGAAACATCAAAATGAAAACGGTATCTGCAAGTGAACGGTTTAACCTAGAAGAAAGAAAGTTGCAGCCAAGTGCGACTGGTTTACTGATCATTACCTGAAAGTATCCTGAAGATTGGTGAAAAAACATTTCCTGAGATTCCAGGAGATTCGTAGTTTTTTAGAAGCTGGACAAGCCCTTTTAATGAAAGTGATTTTCGCCAGTCTCAGCTTTTAGCTACATAAATAGCAAACAAACCATAGAGATAGAACTTGGAACTACTTTATTGTGCCAAGTTTCAAAGAGCTAGAAGAAACAGTGTTTGATTTAACGAACCATTTAACCTAGAAGAACGAAATTCGGTGAGCCAAGTGCGACTGGTGTAGTGATCATTACCTGAAAGTATCATCAAGATTGGGTGAAAAAACATTTGCTGAGATTCCAGAAGATTCGTAGTTTTTTGGAAGCTGGGCAAGCCCTTTCAATGAAAGTGATTTTCGCCAGTCTCTGCTTTGGGCTACATCAATAGCAAACAAACCTTAAAGATAGAAATTGGAACTACATTATTGTTCCAAGTTTCAAAGAGCTAGCAGAAACCGTGTTTGATTTAGAGTTTCAACTGCATGTATCCATATAGGAGAAAACAGAGTGAAACCTCAAAATGAAAACGGTTACGGCAAACGAACGGTTTCACCTAAAAGAACAAAATTTGGTGAGCCAAGTGTTACTGGTGTTCTGATCATTACCTGAAAGTATCATCAAGATTGGGTGAAAAAACATTTGCTGGGATTCCAGGAGATTCGTAGTTTTTTGGAAGCTGGGCAAGCCCTTTCAATGAAAGTGATTTTCGCCAGTCTCTGCTTTGGCCTACATCAATAGGAAACAAACAATAGAGATAGAACTTGGAACTACTTTATTGTGCCAAGTTTCAAAGAGCTAGCACAAACCGTGTTTGATTTAGAGTTCCAACTACATGTATTTATATAGGAGAAAACAGAGTGAAACGTCAAAATGAAAACGGTTACTGCAAACGAACGGTTTAACCTAGAAGAAAGAAATTTGGTGAGCCAAGTGGGACTGGTGTACTGATCATTACCTGAAAGCAACATCAAGATTGGGTGAAAAAACATTTGCTAAGATTCCAGGAAATTTTTAGATTTTTGAAAGCTGGGCAAGCACTTTCAATGAAAGTGATTTTCGCCAGTCTCTCCTTAGGGCTACATCAATATCAAACAAACAATAGAGATAGAACTTGGAACTACATTATTGTGCCAAGTTTCAAAGAGCTAGCACAAACCGTGTTTGATTTAGAGTTCCAACTGCATGTATCCCTATATGAGAGAAGAGAGTGAAACCTCAAAATGAAAATGGTTACTGCAAACAAACGGTTTAACCTAGAAGAACGAAATTTGGTGAGCCAAGTGCGACTGGTGTACTGATCATTACATGAAAGTATCATAAAGATTGGGTGAAAAAACATTTGCAGACATTCCAGGAGATTCGTTGTTTTTTAAAAGCTGGGTGAGCCCTTTCAATGAAAGGGATTTTCGCCAGTATCTGCTTAGGGCTACATCAATAGCAAACAAACCATAGAGATAGAACATGTAACTACTTTATTGTGCAAAGATTGAAAGTGCTAGCACAAACCTTGTTTGATTTACAGTTCCAACTACATGTAACCATAAAGGAGAAAACAGAGTGAAACCTCAAAATGAAAACGGTTACTGCAAACGAATGGTTTAACCTAGAAGAACGAAATTCGGTGAGCCAAGTGGGACTGATGTACTGATCATTACCTGAAAGTATCATCAAGATTGGGTGAAAAAAACATTTGCTGAGATTCCAGGAGTTTCGTAGATTTTTGGAAGCTGGGCAAGCCCTTTCAATAAAAGTGATTTTCGCCAGTCTCTGCTTTGGGCTACATCAATAGCAAAAAAACCATAAAGATAGAACTTGGAACTTCTTTATTGTGCCAAGTTTCAAAGACCTTGCAGAAACCGTGTTTGATTTAGAGTTCCAAATACATGTATCCCTATATGAGAGAAGAGAGTGAAACCTCAAAATGGAAACTGTAACTGCAAATGAACGGTTTAACCTAGAAGAACAAAATCTGGAGCCAAGTGCGACTGGTGTACTGATAATTACCTGAAAGTATCATCAAGATTGGGTGAAAAAATATTTGCTGAGATTCCAGGAGATTCGTAGTTTTTTAAAAGCCGGGCAAGCCCTTTCAATGAAAGTGATTATCGGAAGCCTCTGCTTTGGGCTACATCAATAGCAAAAAAACTATAGAGATAGAACTTGGAACTACTTTATTGTGCAATGATTCAATGAACTAGCACAAACCGTGTTTGATTTAGAGTTCCAACTACATGTATCCATAATGGAGAAAACAGAGTGAAACCTCAAAATGAAAATGGTTACTGAAAACGCACGGTTTAACGTAGAAGAACGAAATTGGTTGAGCCAAGAGGGACTTGTGTACTGATCATTACCTGAAAGTATCATCAAGATTGGGTGAAAAAACATTTGCTAAGATTCCAAGAAATTCGTAGTTTTTTTTAAGCTGGGCAAGCCCTTTCAATGAAAGTGATTTTCGCCAGTCTCTGCTTTGGGCTACATCAATAGCAAGCAAACCATAGAGATAGAACTTGGAACTACTGTATTGTGCCAAGTTTCAAAGAGCTAGCAAGAACTGTGTTTGATTAAGAATTTCAACTACATGTATCCATATATTAGAAAACAGAGTGAAACCTCAAAATGTAAACGGTTACTGCAAACGAACTATTTAACCTAGATAAACGAAATTTGGTGAGACAAGTAGGATTGTTGTGCTGATCATTACCTGAAAGTATCATCAAGATTGGGTAAAAAAATATTTGCTGAGATTCCAGGAGATTTGTAGTTTTTGGAAGCTGGTCTGCCCTTTCAATTAGAAGTGATTTTCGCCAGTCTCTGCTTTGGGCTACATCAATAGCACACAAACCATAGAGATAGAAGTTGGAACTACTTTATTGTTCCAAATTTCAAAGAGGTAGACCAAACCGTGTTTGAATTAGAATTCCAAATACATGTATCCATATAGGAGAAAAAAGAGTGAAACCTCAAAATGAAAACGGTTACTGCAAATGAACGGTTTAACCTAGAGGAACGAAATTTGGTGAGCCAAGTGGGATTGCTGTACTGATCGTAACCTGATAGTATCATCAAGATTGGTTTGAAAAAACATTTGCTGAGATTCCAGGAGATTCGTTGTTTTTTGGAAGCTGGGCAAGCCCTTTCAATGAAAGTGATTTTCGCCAGTCTCTGCTTTGGGCTACATCAATAGCAAACAAACCGTAGAGATAGAACTTGGAACTACCTTATTGTGCCAAGTTTCAAAGAGCTAGCAAAAATAGTATTTGATTTAGTGTTCAAACAACATGTATTTATAAAGGAGAAAACAGAGTGAAACCTCAAAATGAAAACGGTTACTGCAAACGATCGGGTTACCTACAAGAACAAAATTTGGTGAGCCAAGTGGGATTGGTGAACTGATCATTACCTGAAAGTATCATCAAGATAGGGTGAAAAAATATTTGCTGAGATTAATGGAGATTCGTAGTTTTTTGGAAGCTGGGCAAGCCCTTTCAATGAAAGTGATTTTCGCCAGTCTCTGCTTTGTTCTACATCAATAGCAAAGAATCCATAGAGATAGAACTTGGAACTACTTTATTGTGCCAAGTTTCAAAGAGCTAGCACAAACCGTGTTTTATTTAGAGTTCCACCTACATGTCCATTAGGAGAAAATAGAGTGAAACCTCAAAATGAGAACGGTTACTGCAAACTAATGGTTTAACCTATAAGAACGAAATATGGTGAGCCAAGTCGGACTGGTGTACTGATCATTACCTGTAAGTATCATCAAGATTGGGTAAAAAAATATTTGCTGAGATTCCAGGAGATTCGTAGTTTTTTGGAAGCTGGTCTGCCCTTTCAATGAAAGTGATTTTCGCCAGTCTCTGCTTTGGGATACATCAATAGCACACAAACCATAGAGATAGAACTTGGAACTACTTGATTGTGCCAAATTTCAAAGAGGTAGACCAAACCGTGTTTGATTTAGAGTTCCAACTACATGTATCCATATAGGAGAAAAAAGAGTGAAACCTCAAAATGAAAACGGTTACTGCAAACGAACAGTTTAAACTAGAAGAACGAAAGATGGTGAGCCAAGTGGGATTGGTATACTGATCATTACCTGAAAGTATCATCCAGATTGGGTTAAAAAAACGTTTGCTGAGATTTCAGGAGATTCGTAGATTTTTAAAAGCTGGTCAAGCCCTTTCAATGAAAGTTATTTTCGCCAGTCTCTGCTTTGGGCTACATCAATAGCAAACAAACCATAGAGAAACAACTTGGAACTACTTTATTGTGCCAAGTTTCCAAGAGCTAGAGAGAACTGTGTTTGATTTAGAATTCCAACTACATGTATCCATATAGGAGCAAACAGAGTGAAACCTCAAAATGTAAAAGGTTACTGCAAACGAAAGGTTTTACCTAGAAGAACGAAATTTGGTGAGCCAAGTGGGATTGGTGTACTGATTGTAACCTGAAATTATCATCAAGATTGGGTGAAAAAACATTTTCTGAGATACCAGGAAATTCGTAGTTTTTTGGAAGTTGGGCAAGCCCTTTTAATGAAAGTAATTTTCGCCAGTCTCTACTTTGGCCTACATCGATAGAAAAGAAACCATTTAGATAGAACTTGGAACTACTTTATTGTGCCAAGTTTCAAGAGCTAGCACACACCGTGTTTGATTTAGAGTTTCAACTACATGTATCCGTATAGGAGCAAACAAAGAGAAACCTCAAAATATAAACGGTTACTGCAAACGAACGGTTTAAGCTAGAAAAACGAAATTTGGTGAGCCAAGTGGGATTGGTGTACTGATTGTAACATGCAAGTATCATCAAGATTGGGTGAAAAAACATTTTCTGAGATTCCAGAAGATTTGTAGTTTTTTGGAAGTTGGGCAAGCCCTTTTAATGAAAGTGATTTTCGCCAGTCTCTACTTTGGCCTACATCAATAGCAAAGAAAACATTGAGATAGAACTTGGAACTACTTTTTTGTGCCAAGTTTCAAAGAGCTAGCACAAACCGTGTTTGATTTAGAGTTCCAACTACATGTATCCTTATAGGAGAAAACAGAGTGAAACCTCAAAATGAAAACGGTTATTGCAAACGATCAATTAAACATAGAAGAACAAAATTTGGTGAGCCAAATGGAAATGGTGTACTGATCATTACCTGAAAGTATCATCAAGATTGGGTGAAGAAACATTTGCTGAGATTCCAAGAGATTCGTAGTTTTTTGGAAGCTATGCAAGCTCTTTCAATGAAAGTGATTTTCGCCAGTCTCTGCTTTGGCCTACATCAATAGCAAACAAACCATAGAGATAGAACTTGGAAGTACATTATTGTGCCAAGTTTCAAAGAGCTAGCACAAACTGTGTTTGATTTAGAGTTCCAACTACATGTATCCTTATAGGAGCAAACGGAGTGAAACCTCAAAATGAAAATGGTTACTGCAAACGAACGGTTAAATCTAGAAGGAGGAAATTTGGTGAGCCAAGTGCGACTGGTGTACTGATCATTACCTGAAAATATCATCAAGGTTGGGTGAAAATACATTTGCTGAGATTGCAGGAGATTCGTATTTTTTTGGAGGCTGGGCTAGCCCTTTCAATGAAAGTTATAGTCGCCATTCTCTGCTTTGGGCTACATCAATAGCAAACAAACCATAGAGATACAACTTGGAACTACTTTATTGTGCCAGGATTCAAAGAGCTAGCAGAAACCGTGTTTTATTTAGAGTTCCAAATACATGTATCTATATAAGAAAAAAGGAGTGAAACCTCAAAATAAAAACGGTTACTACAAACGAACGGTTTAATCTAAAAGAATGAAATTTGGTGAGCCAAGTGGGATTGGTGTACGGATCGTAACCTGATAGTATCATCAAGATTGGGTGAAAAAACATTTGCTGAGATTCCAGGAGATTCGTAATTTTTGGAAGCTGGACAAGCCCTTTCAAGGAAAGTAATTTTCGCCAGTCTCTGCTTTGGGCTACATCAATAGCAAACAAACCATAGATATAGATCTTGGAAATACTTTATTGTGCCAAGATTCAAAGCCCTAGCACAAACCGTGTTTGATTTAGAGTTCCAACTACATGTATCCCTATAGGAGAAAACAGAGTGAAACACCAAAATGAAAACGGTTACTGCAAACGAACGGTTTAACTTAGCAGAACGTAATTTGGTGAGCCAAGTGGGACTGGTGTACTGATCATTACCTGAAAGTGTCATCAAGATTGGGTGAAAAAACATTTCCTGAGATTTTAGGAGATTCGTGGTTTTTTAGGAAGCTGGGCAAGGACTTTCAATGAAAGTGATTTTCGCCAGTCTCTGCTTTGGGCTACATCAATAGCAAACAAACCGTAGAGAGAGAACTTGGATCTACATTATTGTGCCACGTTTCAAAGAGGTAGCACAAACCGTGTTTGACTTAGAGTTTCAACTACATGTATCCATATAGGAGAAAACAGAGTGAAACTTCAAAATGAAAACGGTTACTGTAAACGAACGGTTTAACCTAGAAGAACAAAATTTGGTGAGCCAAGTGGAACTGATGTTCGGATCATCACCTGAAAGTATCATCAAGATTTGTTGAAAAAACATTTGCTGAGATTCCAGGAGACTCTTATTTTTTTTTAGAAGCTGGGCAAGCTCTTTCAATGAAAGTGATTTTCGCCAGTCTCTGCTATGCGATACATCAATAGCAAACAAACCATAGAGATAGAACTTGGAATACTTTATTGTGCCAAGTTCCAAAGAGCTAGCAAGAACCGTGTTTGATTTAGAATTCCAACTACATTTATCCATATAGGAGAAAACAGAGTGAAACCTCAAAGTATAAACGGTTACTGCAAAGGAACTATTTAACCTAGAAAAACGAAATTTGGTGAGCCAAGTGGGATTGTTGTACTGATCATTACCTGAAAGTATCATAGAGATTGGGTGAAAAAACTTTTGCTGAGATTCCAGTAGATTCGTATTTTATTGAAAGCTGGGATGCCCTTTCAATGAAAGTGATTTTCGCCAGTCTCTGCTTTGAGCTACATCAATATCAGAAAACCATAGAGATAGATCTTGGAACTACTTTATTGTGCCAAGTTTCAAAGAGGTAGACTAAAACGTGTTCTATTTAGAGTTCCAACTACATGTATCCATATAGGAGAAAAAATTGTGAAAACTCAAAATGAAAACGGTTACTGCAAAGGAACGGTTTAAACTAGAAGAACGAAAGTTGTTGACCCAAGTGGGATTGGTATACTGATCATTACCTAAAAGTATCATCCAGATTGGGTGAACAAATATTTGCTTAGATTTCAGGAGATTCGTAGTTTTTAAGAAGCTGGGCAAGCCCTTTCAATGAAAGTGATTTTCGCCAGTCTCTGCTTTGGGCTACATCAATAGCACACAAACCATAGAGATAGAAATTAGAACTACTTTACTGAGCCAAGTTTCAAAGAGCAAGCACAAACCTTGTTTGATTTAGAGTTCCAACTACATGTATCCATATAGGAAAAAACAGAGTGAAACCTCAAAATGCAAACGGTTACTGCAAACGAACGGTTTAACCTTGAAGAACGAAATTTGGTGAGCCAAGTGGGACTGGTCTACCGATCATTGCCTGAAAGTATTATCAAGATTGGGTGAAAAAACATTTGCTGAGATTCCAGGAGATTCGTAGTTTTTTGGTAGCTGGGCAAGCTTTTTAAATGAAAGTGATTTTTGCCTGTCTGTGCTTTGGGCTACATCAAAAGCAAACAAACCATAGAGATAGAACTTGGAACTACTTTATTGTGCCAAGTTTCAAAGAGCTAGCACAAACCGTGTTTGATTTAGAGTTCCAAATACATGTATCCATATAGGAGAAAACACAGAGAAACCTCAAAATGAAAACTTTTAGTGAAAACAAACGGTTTAACCTAGAAGAAGAATATTTGGTGAGCAAAATGAAACTGGTGTACTGATCATTAGCTGAAAGTATCATCAAGATTGGGTGAAAAAACATTTGCTGAGATTCCAGGAGATTCGTAGTTTTTTGGAAGCTGGACAAGACCTTACAATAAAAGTGATTTTCGCCAGTCTCTGCTTAGGGCTACATACATAGCAAACAAACCATAGAGATAGAACTTGGAACTACTTTATTGTGCCTAGTTTCAAAGAGCTATCACAAACCGTGTTTGATTTAAAGTTCAAACTACATGTATCCATATAGGAGAAAAGAGAGTGAAACTTCAAAATGAAAACGGTTACTGAAAACGAACGGATTAACCTACAAAAACAAAATTTGGTGAGCCAAGTGGGACTGGTGTACTGATCATTACCTGAAAGTATCATCAAGATTGGGTGAAAAAACATTTGCTGAGATTCCAGGAGATTCGTAGTTTTTTGGAAGCTGGACAAGCCCTTCCAATAAAAGTGATTTTCGCCAGTCTCTCCTTTGGGCTACATACATAGCAAACAAAACATAGAGATAGAACTTGGAACTACTTTATTGTGACAAGTTACAAAGACCTAGCACAAACCGTGTTTGATATAGAGTTCCAACTACATGTATCCATATAGGAGAAAACAGAGTGAAACCTCAAAATGAAAACAGTTATTGTAAACGAATGGTTTAACGTAGAAGAACGACATTTGGTAAGCCAAGTGGGATTGGTGTACTGATCATTACCTGAAAGTATCATCAAGATTGGGTGAACAAACATTTGCTGAGATATCAGGAGATTCGTAGTTTTTTTGGAAGCTGGGCAAGCCCTTTCAATTAAATTGATTTTCGCCAGTCTCTGCTTTGGGCTACATTAATAGCAAACAAACCATAGAGATAGAACGTGGAAATACTTTATTGTGCCAAGTTTCAAGAGATAGCAAAAACCGTGTTTGATCTAGAGTTCCAACTACATGTAATCATATAGGAGAAAACAGAGTGAAACCTCAAAATGAAAACGGTTACTGCAAACGAACGTTTTAACCTAGAAGAACGAAATTTGGTGAGCCAAGTGGGATTGGTGTACTGATCATTACCTGAAAGTATCATCAAGATTGGGTTAAAAAACCTTTGCTGAGATTTTAGGAGATTTGTAGTTTTTTTGGAAGCTGGGCAAGCCCTATTTATGAAAGTGATTTTCGCCACTCTCTGCTTTGGGCTACATCAATAGCAAACAAACCATAGAGATAGAACTTGGAACTACTTTATTGTGCCAAGTTTCAAAGAGCTTGCACAAATCGTGTTTGATTTAGAGTTCCAACTACATGTATCCATATAGGAGAAAACTGAGTGAAACCTCAAAATGAAAACGGTTACTGCAAACGAACGGTTTAACGTAGAAGAACGAAATTTGGTGAGCAAAGTGGGACTGGCGTACTGATCATTACCTGAAAGTATTATCAAGATTGGGAGAAAAATAATTTTCTGAGATTTCAGGAGATTCCTAGTTGTTTGGAAGCTGGGCAAGACCTTTCAATGATAGTGATTCTCGACAGTCTCTGCTGTGGGCTACATCAATAGCAAACAAACCATAGAGATAGAAATTAGAACTACTTGACTGAGCCAAGTTTCAAAGAGCAAGCACAAACCTTGTTTGATTTAGAGTTCCAACTACATGTATCCATATAGGAAAAAACAGAGTGAAACCTCAAAATGCAAACGGTTACTGCAAACGAACGGTTTAACCTAGAAGAACGAAATTTGGTGAGCCAAGTGGGACTGATTTACCGATCATTGCCTGAAAGTATCATCAAGATTGGGTGAAAAAACATTTGCTGAGATTCCAGGAGATTCGTAGTTTTTTGGTAGCTGGGCAAGCTTTTTAAATGAAAGTGATTTTTGCCTGTCTGTGCTTTGGGCTACATCAAAAGCAAACAAACCATAGAGATAGAACTTGGAACTACTTTATTGTGCCAAGTTTCAAAGAGCTAGCACAAACCGTATTTGATTTAGAGTTCCAACTACATGCATCCATATAGGAGAAAACAGAGTGAAACCTCAAAATGAAAACGATTACTGCAAACGAACGGTTTAACGTAGAAGAACGAAATTTGGTGAGGCAAGTGGGACTGGCGTACAGATCATTACCTGAAAGTATCATCAAGATTGGGTGAAAAAATATTTTCTGAGATTTCAGGAGATTCCTAGTTGTTTGGAAGCTGGGCAAGACCTTTCAATGAAAGTGATTCTCGACAGTCTCTGCTGTGGGCTACATCAATACCAAACTAACCATAGAGATAGAAATTAGAACTACTTTACTGAGCCAAGTTTCAAAGAGCAAGCACAAACCTTGTTTGATTTAGAGTTCCAACTACATGTATCCATATAGGAAAAAACAGAGTGAAACCTCAAAATGCAAACGGTTACTGCAAACGAACGATTTAACCTAGAAGAATGAAATTTGGTGATCCAACTGGGACTGGTGTACCGATCATTACCTGAAATTATGATCAAGATTGGGTGAAAAAACATTTGCTGAGATTCCAGGAGATTCGTAGTTTTTTGGTAGCTGGGCAAGCTTTTTAAATGAAAGTGATTTTTGCCAGTCTGTGCTTTGGGCTACATCAAAAGCAAACAAACCATAGAGATAGAACTTGGAACTACTTTATTGTGCCAAGTTTCAAAGAGCTAGCACAAACCGTGTTTGATTTAGAGTTCCAAATACATGTATCCATATAGGAGAAAACACAGTGAAACCTCAAAATTAAAACTTTTAGTGCAAACAAACGGTTTAACCTAGAAGAATATTTGGTGAGCAAAATGAAACTGGTGTACTGATCATTAGCTGAAAGTATCATCAAGATTTGGTGAAAAAACATTTGCTGAGATTCAAGGAGATTCGTAGTTTTTTGGAAGCTGGACAAGCCCTTTCAATAAAAGTGATTTTCGCCAGTCTCTGCTTTGGGCTACATACATAGCAAACAAACCATAGAGATAGAACTTGAAACTACTTTATTGTGCCTAGTTTCAAAGAGCTATCACAAACTGTGTTTGATTTAAAGTTCAAACTACATGTATCCATATAGGAGAAAAGAGAGTGAAACTTCAAAATGAAAACGGTTACTGAAAACGAACAGTTTAACCTAGAAAAACAAAATCTGGTGAGCCAAGTGGGACTGGTGTACTGATCATTACCTGAAAGTATCATCAAGATTGGGAGAAATAACATTTGCTGAGATTCCAGGAGATTCGTAGTTTTTTGGAAGCTGGAGAAGCCCTTTCAATTAAAGTGATGTTTGCCAGTCTCTCCTTTGGGCTACATACATAGCAAACAAACCATAGAGATAGAACTTGGAACTACTTTATTGTGCCAAGTTTCAAAGAGCTAGCACAAACCGTGTTTGATTTAGAGTTCCAACTACATGTATCCATATAGGAGAAAACAGAGTGAAACCTCAAAATGTAAACGGTTACTGCAAATGAACGGTTTAACCTAGAAGAATGAAATTTGGTGAGCCAAGTGGGATTGGTGTACTGATCATTACCTGAAAGTGTCATCAAGATTGGGTGAAAAAACATTTGCTGAGATTCCAGGAGATTCGTAGTTTTTTGGAAGCTGGGCAAGCAATTTCAATGAAAGTGATTTTCGCCAGTCTCTTCTTTGGGCTACATCAATAGCAAAAACCATAGAGACAGAACTTGGAGCTACGTTATTGTGCCAAGTTTCAAAAAGCTAGCACAAACCGTGTTTGATTTAGAGTTTCAACTACATGTTTCTATGTAGGAGAAAACAGAGTGATACATCAAAATGAAAATGGTTACTGCAAAAAAACAGTTTCACCTAGAAGAAGGACATTTGGTGAGCCAAGTGGGATTGGTGTACTGATCATTACGTGAAAGTATCATCAAGATTGGGTGAAAAAACATTTGCTTAATTCCAGGAGATTCGTAGTTTTTTGGAAGCTGGCAAGCCCTTTCAATGAAAGTGATTTTCGCCAGTCTCTGCTTTGGGCGACATCAATAGCAAACAAACCATAGTGATAGAACTTGGAACTACTTTATTGTGCCAAGTTTCAAGGGCTACCACAAACCATGATTGATTTAGAGTTCCAACTACATGTATCCATATAGGAGAAAAAAGAGTAAAACCTCAAAATGAAAACGGTTACTTCAAATGAAGGGTTTAACCTAAAAGAACGAAATTTGGTCAGCCAAGTTGGAATGGTGTACTGATCATTATCTTAAAGTATCATCAAGATTGGGTGAGAAAACATTTGCTGAGATTCCAGGAGATTTGTAGTTTTTTGGAAGGTGGGCAAGCCCTTTCAATGAATGTGATTTTTGCCAGTTTCTGCCTAGGGCTACATCAATAACAAACAAACCATACAGATACAACTTGGAACTACTTTATTGTGCCAATTTTCAAAGAGGTAGCACAAACCGTGTTTGATTTAGAGTTCCAACTACATGTATCCATGTAAGAGAAAAAAGAGTGAAACCTCAAAATGAAAACGGTTACTGGAAACGAACGGTTTAACCTAGAAGAACGAAATTAGGTGAGCCAAGTGGAACTGGTGTCCTGATGATTACCTGTAAGTATCATCAAGATTGGGTGAAAAAACATTTGCTGAGATTTCAGAAGATTCATAATTTTTTTGAAGCTGGGTAAGCCCTTTCAATGAAAGTGATTTTCTCTAGTCTCTGCTTTGGGCTACATCAATAGCAAACAAACCATATAGATAGAACTTGGAACTACTTTATTGTGTCAAGTATAAAAAGCTAGCACAAACCGTGTTTGATTTAGAGTTCCAACTACATGTATACTTATAGGAGAAAACAGAGTGAAACATCAAAATGAAAACGGTTACTGCAAACTAACCCTTTAACCTAGAAGAATGAAATTAGGTGAGCCAAGTGGGACTGGTGTACTGACCATTTCCTGAAAGTATCATCAAGATTGGGTTAAAAATACATTTGCTGAGATTCCAGGAGTTTTGTAGTATTTTAGAAGCTGGGCAAGATCTTTGAGTAGAAGTGATTTTCGCCTGTCTCTCCTTTGAGCTACATCAATAGCAAACAAACCATTGAGATAGAACTTGAAACTACTTTATTGTGCCAAGTTTCAAAGAGCTAGCACAAACCGTGTTTGATTTAGAGTTCCAACTACATATATCCCTATAGGAGAAAACAGAGTGAAACCTCAAAATGAAAACGGTTACTGCAAACGAACGGTTTAAACTAGAAGAACTAAATTTGGTGAGCCAAGTGGGACTGGTTTCTTGATCATTACCTGAAAGTATCATCAAGATTGGGTGAAAAAACATTTGCTGAGATTCCAGGAGATTTGTAGTTTTTTGGAAGCTGGGAAAGCTCTTTCAATGAAAGTGACTTTCGCCAGTTTCTGCCTAGGGCTACATCAACAACAAACAAACCATAGAGATAGAACTTGGAACTACTTTATTGTGCCAAGTTTCAAAGAGGTAGCACAAACCGTGTTTGATTTAGAGTTCAAAATGAATGTATCCATATAGGAGAAAACAGAGTGAAACCTCAAAATGAAAACGGTTACTGCAAACGAGCAGTTTAACCTAGAAGAACGAAATTTGGTGAGCCAAGTGGGACTGGTGTCCTGATCATTACCTGAAAGTATCATCAAGATTGGGTGAAAAAACTTTTGCTGAGATTCCAGGAGATTCGTAGTTATTTGGAAGCTGGGCAAGCCCTTTCAATGATTGTGATTTTAGCCAGTTTCTGCTTTGGGCTACATCAATAGCAAACAAACCATAGAGATAGAACTAGGAACTACTTTTCGTGCCAAGTTTCAAAGAGCTAGCACAAACCGTGTTTGATTTAGAGTTCAAACTACATGTATTTTTATAGGAGAAAACAGAGTGAAACATCAAATGAAAACGGTTACTGCAAATGAACCGTTTAACCTAGAAGAACGAAATTATGTGAGCCAAGTGGGACTAGTGTACTGATCATTTCCTGAAAGTATCATCAAGATTGGGTGAAAAATACATTTGCTAAGATTCCAGGAGTTTTGTAGTATTTTAGAAGCTGGGCAAGCCCTTTGAATAAAGGTGATTTTCGCCTTTCTCTCTATTGAGCTACATCAATAGCAAACAAACCATTGAGACAGAACTTGGAAGTACTTTATTGTACCAAGTTTCAAACAGCTAGCACACACCGTGTTTAATTTAGAGTTCAAACTACATGTATTTTTATAGGAGAAAACAGAGTGAAACCTCAAAATGAAAACGGTTACTGCAACGAACGGTTTAACCTAGAAGAACGAAATTTGGTGAGCCAATTGAAACTGGTGTACTGATCATTACCTGAAAGTATCATCAACATTGGGTGAAAAAACATTTGCTGAGATTTCAGGAGATTCATAGTTTTTTGGAAGCTAGGCAAGCCATTTCAATGAAAGTGATTTTCGCCAGTCTCTGCTTAGGGCTACATCAATAGCAAACAAACCATAGAGATAGAACTTGGAACTACTTTATTGTGCCAAGTTTCAAAGAGCTGGCAGAATTCGTGTTTGATTTATAGTTCAATCTTCATGTATCCATATAGGAGAAAACAGAGTGAAACCTCAAAATAAAAACGGTTACTGCAAATGACGGTTTAAACTAAAAGAACGAAATTTGGTGAGCAATGTTGGAGTGGTGTACTGATCATTACCTGAAAGAATCATCAAGATTGGGTGAAAAAACATTTGCTGAGATTCCAAAAGATTCGTAGTTTTTTGGAAGCTGGGCAAGCCCTTTTAATGAAAGTGATTTTTGCCAGGCTCTGCTTTGTGCTACATCAATAGCAAACAAACCATAGAGATAGAACTTGGAACTACTTTATTGTGCCAAGTTTCAAAGAGCTATCACAAACCGTGTTTAATTTAGAGTTCCAACTTCATGTATCCTTGTAGGAGAAAACAGAGTGAAACCTCAAAATGAAAACGGTTACTGCAAACGAACGGATTAACCTAGATGAACGAAATTTGGTGATCCAATAGGGACTTGTGTACTGATCATTACCTGAAAGTATCATGAAGATTGGGTAAAAAAACATTTGCTGAGATTTCAAAAGATTCCTAGTATTTTGGAAGCTGGGCAAGCCCTTTCAATAAAAGTGATTTTTGTCATTCTCTGCGTTGGGCTACATCAATAGCAACAAACCATAGAGATAGAACTTGGAACAACTTTATTGTGCCAAGGTTCAAAGTGCTAGCAGAAACCGTGTTTGATTTAGAGTTCCAAATACATGTATCCATATAGGAGAAATAAGAGTAAAACCTCAAAATGAATAGGGTTACTGCAAACTAAGGGTTTATCCTAGAAGAACGAAATTTGGTGAGCCAAGTGGGATTGGTGCACTGATCATTACCTGAAAGTATCATCAAGATTGGGTGAAAAAACCTTTGCTGAGATTCCAGAAGATTCATAGTTTTTTGTAAGCTGGGCAAGCCTTTCAATGAAAGAGATTTTCGCCAGTCTTTGCTTTGGGCTACATCAATAGCAAACAAACCATAGAGATAGAACTTGGAACTACTTTATTGTGCCAAGTTTCAAAGAGGTAGCACAAACCGTGTTTGATTTAGAGTTCAAAATGAATGTATCCATATAGGAGAAAACAGAGTGAAACCTCAAAATGAAAACGGTTACTGCAAACGAGCAGTTTAACCTAGAAGAACGAAATTTGGTGAGCCAAGTGGGACTGGTGTCCTGATCATTACCTGAAAGTATCATCAAGATTGGGTGAAAAAACTTTTGCTGAGATTCCAGGAGATTCGTAGTTATTTGGAAGCTGGGCAAGCCCTTTCAATGATTGTGATTTTAGCCAGTTTCTGCTTTGGGCTACATCAATAGCAAACAAACCATAGAGATAGAACTAGGAACTACTTTTCGTGCCAAGTTTCAAAGAGCTAGCACAAACCGTGTTTGATTTAGAGTTCAAACTACATGTATTTTTATAGGAGAAAACAGAGTGAAACATCAAATGAAAACGGTTACTGCAAATGAACCGTTTAACCTAGAAGAACGAAATTATGTGAGCCAAGTGGGACTAGTGTACTGATCATTTCCTGAAAGTATCATCAAGATTGGGTGAAAAATACATTTGCTAAGATTCCAGGAGTTTTGTAGTATTTTAGAAGCTGGGCAAGCCCTTTGAATAAAGGTGATTTTCGCCTTTCTCTCTATTGAGCTACATCAATAGCAAACAAACCATTGAGACAGAACTTGGAAGTACTTTATTGTACCAAGTTTCAAACAGCTAGCACACACCGTGTTTAATTTAGAGTTCAAACTACATGTATTTTTATAGGAGAAAACAGAGTGAAACCTCAAAATGAAAACGGTTACTGCAACGAACGGTTTAACCTAGAAGAACGAAATTTGGTGAGCCAATTGAAACTGGTGTACTGATCATTACCTGAAAGTATCATCAACATTGGGTGAAAAAACATTTGCTGAGATTTCAGGAGATTCATAGTTTTTTGGAAGCTAGGCAAGCCATTTCAATGAAAGTGATTTTCGCCAGTCTCTGCTTAGGGCTACATCAATAGCAAACAAACCATAGAGATAGAACTTGGAACTACTTTATTGTGCCAAGTTTCAAAGAGCTGGCAGAATTCGTGTTTGATTTATAGTTCAATCTTCATGTATCCATATAGGAGAAAACAGAGTGAAACCTCAAAATAAAAACGGTTACTGCAAATGACGGTTTAAACTAAAAGAACGAAATTTGGTGAGCAATGTTGGAGTGGTGTACTGATCATTACCTGAAAGAATCATCAAGATTGGGTGAAAAAACATTTGCTGAGATTCCAAAAGATTCGTAGTTTTTTGGAAGCTGGGCAAGCCCTTTTAATGAAAGTGATTTTTGCCAGGCTCTGCTTTGTGCTACATCAATAGCAAACAAACCATAGAGATAGAACTTGGAACTACTTTATTGTGCCAAGTTTCAAAGAGCTATCACAAACCGTGTTTAATTTAGAGTTCCAACTTCATGTATCCTTGTAGGAGAAAACAGAGTGAAACCTCAAAATGAAAACGGTTACTGCAAACGAACGGATTAACCTAGATGAACGAAATTTGGTGATCCAATAGGGACTTGTGTACTGATCATTACCTGAAAGTATCATGAAGATTGGGTAAAAAAACATTTGCTGAGATTTCAAAAGATTCCTAGTATTTTGGAAGCTGGGCAAGCCCTTTCAATAAAAGTGATTTTTGTCATTCTCTGCGTTGGGCTACATCAATAGCAACAAACCATAGAGATAGAACTTGGAACAACTTTATTGTGCCAAGGTTCAAAGTGCTAGCAGAAACCGTGTTTGATTTAGAGTTCCAAATACATGTATCCATATAGGAGAAATAAGAGTAAAACCTCAAAATGAATAGGGTTACTGCAAACTAAGGGTTTATCCTAGAAGAACGAAATTTGGTGAGCCAAGTGGGATTGGTGCACTGATCATTACCTGAAAGTATCATCAAGATTGGGTGAAAAAACCTTTGCTGAGATTCCAGAAGATTCATAGTTTTTTGTAAGCTGGGCAAGCCTTTCAATGAAAGAGATTTTCGCCAGTCTTTGCTTTGGGCTACATCAATAGCAAACAAACCATAGAGATAGAACTTGGAACTACTTTATTGTGCCACGTTTCAAAGAACTAGCCCAAAACGTGTTTGAGTTATTGTTCAAACTACATGTATTCATATAGGAGAAAACAGAGTGAAACCTCAAAATGAAAACGGTTACTGCAAACGAACGATTTAACCTAGAAACACAAAATTTGTTGAGCCAAGTTGGACTGGTTTACTGATCATTACCTGAAAATATCATGAATATTGGGTGAAAAAATATTTGCTGAGATACCAGGAGATTCATTGTTTTTTGGAAGTTTGACAAGCCCTTTCAATGAAAGTGATTTCGCCAGTCTCTGCTTTAGGCTACATCAATAGCAAACAAACCATTGAGATAGTACTTGGAACTACTTTATTGTGCCATGTTTCAAAAAGCTAGCACAAACTGTGTTTGATTTAGAGTTCCAACTACATGTATCTATATAGGAGAAAACAGAGTGAAACCTCAAAATGAAAACGGTTACTGCAAACGAACAATTTAACCAAGAAGAACGAAATTTGGTGAGCCAAGTGCAACTGGTGTACTGATCATTACCTGAACGTATCATCAAGATTGGGTGAAAAAACATTTGCTGAGATTCCAGGAGATTCGTTGTTTTTTGTACGCTGGGCAAGCCTTTCAATTAAAGTGATTTTCGCCAGTCTCTCCGTTGGGCTACATCAATAGCAAGAAACCATAGTGATAGAACTTGGAACTACTTTATTGTGCCAAGTTTCAAAGAGCTAGCACAAACCGTGTTTGATTTAGAGTTCCAACTAAATGTATCCATATAGGAGAAAACAGAGTGAAACCTCAAAATGAAAACGATTACTTCAAACGAACGGTTTAACCTAGAAGAACGAAATTTGGTGAGCCAAGTGAGACTGTTATACTGATCAATTCGTTAAAGTATCATAAAGTTTGGGTGAAAAAACTTTGCTGAGATTCCAGCAGATTCGTAGTTTTTTTAAAGCTGGGCAAGACTTTCAATGAAACAGATTTTCGCCAGTTTCTGCTTTGGGCTACATCAATAGCAAACAATCAATAGATATAGAACTTGAAACTTCTTTATTGTGCCCAGATTCAAAGAGCTAGCAAAAACCGTGTTTGATTTACAGTTCCAAATACATGTATCCATATAGGAAAAAACAAAGTGTAACCTCAAAATGAAAACGGTTACTGCAAACGAAACGTTTAACCTAGAAGAACGAAATTTGATGAGCCAATTGGGACTGGTGTACTGACCATTACCTGATAGTATCATCTAGATAGGGTGAAAAAACATCTGCTGAGACTTCAGAAGATTCGTAGTTTTTTGGAAACTGGGCAAGCCCTTTCAATGAAAGTGATTTTCGCCAGTCTCTGCTTTGGGCTACACCAATAGCAAACAAACCATAGAGATAGAACTTGGACTACTGTATTTTGCCAAGTTTCAAAGAGCTAGCACAAACCGTGTTTGATTTAGAGTTCCAAATACATGTATCCATATAGAAGCAAACAGAGTGAAACCTCAAAATGAAAATGGTTACTGCAAACGAATGGTTTAACCTAGAAGAACGAAATTTGGTGAGCCAAGTGGGACTGGTGTACTGATCATTATGTGAAAGTATTATAAAGATCGGGTGAAAAAACTTTTGCTGAGATTCCAGGAGAATCGTAGTTTTTTGGAAGCTGGGCAAGCCCTTTCAGAGAAAGTGATTTTCGCCAGTCTCTGCTTTGGGCTACATCAATAGCAAACAAACCATAGATATAGAACTTGGAACTTCTTTATTGTACCATGTTTCAAAGAGCTAGCACAAACCGTGTTTGATTTAGAGTTCCAACTACATGTATCCATATAGGAGAAAACAGAGTGAAACCTGAAAATGAAAACGGTTACTGCAACGAACGGTTTAACCTAGAAGAACGAAATTTGGTGAGCCAATTGAAACTGGTGTACTGATCATTACCTGAAAGTATCATCAACATTGGGTGAAAAAACATTTGCTGAGATTCCAGGAGATTCGTAGGTTTTTGGAAGCTGGGCAAGCCCCCACAATGAAAGTGATTTTCGCCAGTCTCTACTTTGGGCTATATCAATAATGAACAAACCATAGAGATAGAACTTTGAACTACTTTATTGTGCCAAGTTTCAAAGAGCTAGCACAAACCGTGTTTGATTTAGAGTTCCAAATACCTGTATCCATACAGGAGAAAACAGAGTGAAACCTGAAAATGAAAACGGTTACTGCAACGAATGGTTTAACCTAGAAGAACGAAATTTGGTGAGCCAATTGAAACTGGTGTACTGATCATTACCTGAAAGTATCATCAACATTGGGTGAAAAAACATTTGCTGAGATTCCAGGAGATTCGTAGTTTTTTGGAAGCTGGGCAAGCCCCCACAATGAAAGTGATTTTCGCCAGTCTCTGCTCTGAGCTTCATCAATAGAATACAAACCATAGAGATAGAACTTGGAAACACTTTATTGTGCAAGTTTCGAAGAGCTGGAAGAAACCGTGCTTGATTTAGAGTTCCAACTACATGTATGCATATAAAATAAAACAGAGTGAAACCTCAAAATGAAAATGGTTACTGCAATCGAACGGTTTAACATAGAAGAACGGAATTTGGTGAGCCAAGTGGGAGTGGTGTACTGATAATTACCTGAACGTATCATCAAGATTTGGTGAAAAAAAATTTGCTGAGATTTCAGGAGATTCGTAGTTTTTTGGAAGCTAGGCAAGCCCTCTCAATGAAAGTGATTTTCGCCAGTCTCTGCATTGGGCTACATCAATAGCAAAAAAACCATAGAGTTAGAACTTGGAACTACTTTATTGTACCACGTTTCAAAGTGCAAGCACAAATCGTGTTTGATTTAGAGTTCCAAATACATGTATCCAAATAGAAGCAAACATAGTAAAACTTCAAAATGAAAACGGTTAATTCAAACGAACTGTTTAACCTAAAGAACAAAATTTGGTGAGCCAAGTGGGACTGGTGTACCTATCATTACGTGAAAGTATCATCAAGATTGGGTGAAAAAACATTTGCTGAGATTTCAGGAGATTCGTAGTTTTTTGGAAGCTGGGCAAGCCCTTTCAATGAAAGTGATTTTTCGAGTCTCTGCTTTGGGCTACATCAATAGCAAACAAATCATAGAGATAGAAGTTGGAACTTCTATATTGTGCCAAGTTTCAAAGAGCTACAACAAACCGTGTTTGATTTAGAGTTCCAACTACATGTATCCATATAGGAGAAAACAGAGTGAAACCTCAAAATAAAAACGGTTAGTGCAAACGAACGGTTTAACCTAGAAGAACGAAATTTGTTGAGCAAAGTGGGCATGATGTACTGATCATTACCTGAAAGTATCATATAGATTGGGTGAAAAAACATTTGCTGAGATTCAGGAGATTCGTAGTTTTTGAAAGCTGGGCAAGCCTTTTTAATGAAAGTGTTTTTCTCCAGTCTCTGCTTTGGACTTCATTAATAACAAACAAACCATAGAGATAGAACTTGGAACTACTTTATTTTGCCAAGTTTCAAAGACCTAGCACAAACCGTGTTTGATTTAGATTTCCAAATACATGTATGTTTATACTAGAAAACAGAGTGAAACCTTAAAATTAAAACGGTTACTGCAAACGAACTGTTTAACATAGAAGAACAAAGTTTGATGAGCCAAGTGGGATTGGTGTACTGATCTTTACCTGAAAGTATCATCAAGATTGGGTGAAAAAATATTTGCTGAGATTCCAGGAGTTTATAATTTTTTAGAAGCTGGCCAGCACTTTTAATGAAAGTGATTTTCGCCAGACTCTGCTTTGGACTACATGAATAGCAAACAAACCATAGAGATAGAACTTGGAAGTACTTTATTGTGCCAAGGTTCAAAGAGCTAGCACAAACCGTGTTTGATTTACACTTCCAAATACATGTATCTATATCAGAGAAAACAGAGTGAAACCTCAAAAATAAAAACGGTTACTGCAAACGAACGGTTTAACCTAGAAAAACGAAATTTGGTGAGCCAAGTGAGAATAGTGTACTGATAATTACCTGAAAGTATCATCAAAATTGGGTGAAAAAACATTTGCTGAGATTCCAGGTGATTTGTAGTTTTTTGGAAGCTGGGCAAAACCGTTCAATGAAAGTGATTTTCGCAAGTCTCTGCTTTGGGCTACATCAATAGCAAACAAACCATAGAGATAGAACTTTGAATTACTTTATTGTGCCAAGTTTTAAACAGGTAGCACAAACCGTGTTTGATTTATAGTTATAACTACATGTATCCAGTTAGGAGAAAACAGAGTGAAACCTCAAAATGAAAACGGTTAATGCAAACGAACGGTTTAACCTAGAAGAACGAAATTTGGTGAGCCAAGTGGGACTGGTGTACTGATCATTATCTGAAAGTATCTTCAAGATTGGGTGAAAAAACATTTGCTAAGATTTCAGGAGATTCTTAGATTTTTTGAAGCTGGGCAAGCCCTTTCAATGAAAGTGATTTTCGCCAGTCTCTGCCTTGGGCTACATCAATAACAAACAACCCATAGTGATAGAACTTGGAACTAATTTATTGTGCCAAGTTTCAAAGAGCTAGCACAAACCGTGTGTGATTTAGAGTTCCAACTACATGTATCAATATATAAGAAAACAGAGTGCAACCTCAAAATGAAAACGATTACTGCAAACGAACGGTTTAACCTAGACGAACGAAATTTGGTGAGCCAAGTAGGACTGTTGTACTGATCATTAACTGAAAGTATCATCAAGATTGGGTGAAAAAACATTTGCTGAGATTCCAGGAGATTTGTAGTTTTTTGAGAGCTGGGCAAGCCCTTTCAATGAAAGCCATTTTCGCCAGTCTCTGCTTTGGGCTACATCAATAGCAAAAAAAACGAGAGATAGAACTTGGAACTACATTATTGTGCCAAGTTTCAAAGGGCTAGCTCAAACCGTGTTTGATTTAGAGTTTTAACTATATGTATCCACAAAGGAGAAAACAGAGTGAAACCTCAAAATGAAAACGCTTACTGCAAATGAACGGTTTAACCTAGAAGAACGAAATTTGGTGATCCAACTGGGACAGGTGTACTGATCATTACCTGAAAGTATCATCAAGATTGGGTGAAAAACTGTTACTGAGATCTCAGGAGATTCGTAGTTTTTTGAAAGCTGTGCAAGCCCTTTCAATGAAAGTGATTTTTGCCAGTCTATGCTTTGAGCTACATCAGTAGCAAACAAAGCATAGAGATAGAACTTGTAACTATTTTATTTTGCCAAGTTTCAAACAGCTAGCAAAAACCGTGTTTGATTCAGGGTTCCAACTACATGTATCCATATTGGAGAAAACAGATTGAAACCACAAAATGAAAACGGTAAATGCAAACGAACGTTTTAACCTAGGAGAACAAAATTTGGTGAGCCAAGTGGGACTGGTGTACTGATCATTAACTGAAAGTATCATCAAGATTGGGTGAAAAAACATTTGCTGAGATTCCAGGTATTTGTAATTTTTTGAGAGCTGGGCAAGCCCTTTCAATGAAAGTGATTTTCGCCAGTCTCTGCTTTGAGCTACATCAATAGCAAACAAACCATAGAGATAGAACTTGAAACTACATTATTGTGAAAAGTTTCAAAGGGCTAGCTCAAACCGTGTTTGATTTAGAGTTTTAACTATATGAATCCACAAAGGAGAAAACACAGTGAAACCTCAAAATGAAAACAGTTACTGCAAACGAACGGTTTTACCTAGAAGAACAAAATTTGGTAAGCAAAGTGGGACTGGTGTACTGATCATTACCTGAAAGTATCATCAAGATTGGGTGAAAAAACTTTTGCTGAGATCTGGAAATTCTTAGTTTTTTGGAATCTGGGCAAGTTCTTTCAATGAAAGTGATTTTCGCCAGTTTCTCATTTGGGCTACATCAATAGCAAACAAACCATAGAGATAGAACTTGGAACTACTTTATTGTGCCAAGTTTCAAAGAGCTAGCACAAACCGTGTTTGATTTACAGTTCCAAAAACATGTATCCATATCAGAGAAAATAGAGTGAAACCTCAAAATTAAAACGGTATTGCAAATGAATGGTTTAACATAGAAGAACGAAATTTGGTGAGCCAAGTGGAACTGGTGTACTGATCATTACCTGAAAGTATCATGAAGATTGGGTGATAAAACATTTGCTGAGATTCCAGGAGATTCATAGTTCTTTGGAAGATGGCCAGCCCTTTTAATGAAAGTGATTTTTGCCAGTCTCTGCTTTGGGCTACATGAATCGCAAACAAACCATAGAGAGAGTACTTGGAAGTACTTTATTGTGCCAAGTTTTAAAGAGCTAGCACAAACCGTGTTTGATTTAGAGTTCCAACTACATGTATCCATATAGGAGAAAAAAGACTGAAACATCAAAATGAAAACAGTTACTGCAAACGAACGGTTTAACCTAGAAGAAAGAAATTTGGTGATCCAAGTGGAACTGGTGTACTGATCATTACCTAAAAGTATCATCAAGCTTTGGTTAAAAATCATTTGCTGAGATTCCAGGAAATTCTTAGATTTTGGAAGCTGGGCAAGCCCTTTCAATGAAAGTGATTTTCGCCAGTCTCTACCTTGGGCTACATCAATAAAAAACAAACCATAGACATAGTACTTGGAACTACTTTATTCTGCCACGTTTCAAAGCGCTAGCACAAACTGTGTTTGATTTAGAGTTCCAACTACATGTATCCATATAGGAGAAAACAGAGTGAAACCTCAAAATGAAAACGGTTACAGCAAACGAACGGTTTAACCTAGAAAAACGAAATTTGGTGAGCCAAGTGGGAATAGTGTACTGATAATTACCTGAAAGTATCATCAAAATTGGGTGAAAAAACATTTGCTGAGATTCCAGGTGATTTGTAGTTTTTTGGAAGCTGGGCAAAACCGTTCAATGAAAGTGATTTTCGCAAGTCTCTGCTTTGGGCTACATCAATAGCAAACAAACCATAGAGATAGAACTTTGAATTACTTTATTGTGCCAAGTTTTAAACAGGTAGCACAAACCGTGTTTGATTTATAGTTATAACTACATGTATCCAGTTAGGAGAAAACAGAGTGAAACCTCAAAATGAAAACGGTTAATGCAAACGAACGGTTTAACCTAGAAGAACGAAATTTGGTGAGCCAAGTGGGACTGGTGTACTGATATTTACTTGAAAGTATCATCAAGACTGGGTGAAAAAACATTTGATGAGATCCCAGGAGATTCGTAGTTTTTTGGAAGCTGGGCAATCCCTTTCAATGAAAGTGATTTTCGCCAGTCTCTGCTTTGGGCTACATCAATAGCAAACAAACCATAGAGATAGAACTTGGAACTACTTTATTGTGCCAAGTTTCTAACATCTAGCACAAACCGTGTTTGATTTTGAGTTCCAACTACATGTATCCATATAAAATTAAACAAAGCGAAAACTCAAAATTAAAACGGTTACTGCAAATGAACGGTTTAACTGAAAAAAACGAAATTTGGTGGGCCAAGTGAGACTGTTGTACTGATGATTACCTGAAAGTATCATCAAGATTGGTTGAAAAAGCATTTTCTGAGATTAAAGGAGATTCGTAGTTTTTTTAGAAGCTGGGCAAGCTCTTTCAATGAAAGTGATTTTCGCCAGTCTCTGCTGTGGGCTACATCAATCGCAAACAAACCATAGAGAGAGAACTTGGAACTACTTTATTGTGCCAAGTTTCAAAGAGCTATCACAAACCGTGTTTGATTTAGAGTTCAAACTACATGTATCCACATAAAATAAAACAAAGTAAAACCTCAAAATGAAAACGGTTACTGCAAACGAACGGTTTAACCTAGAAGAACGAAATTTGGTGAGCCAAGAGGGACTGGTGTATTGATCATTACCTGAAAATATTATGAAGATTGGGTGAAAAAAAATTGCTGAGATTCCAGGAGATTCGTAGTCTTTTGGAAGCTGGGCAATCCCTTTCAATGAAAGTGATTTCGCAAGTCTCTGCTTTGGGCTACATCAATAGCAAAAAAACCATAGAGATAGAACTTGAAACTACTTTATTGTGCCAAGTTTCAAAAAGCTAGTAAAAACCGTGATTGATTTACAGTTCCAACTACATGTATCCATATAGGAGAAAACAGAGTGAAACCTCAAAATTTTAAAGGTTACTGCAAACGAAGGGTTTAACCTAAAAGAACGAAATTTGGTGAGCCAATTGGGAATGGTGTACTGATCATGACTTGAAAGTATCATCAAGATTGGGTGAAAACACATTTGCTGAGATTCCAGGAGATTGGTAGATTTTGAAAGATGGGCAAGCCCTTTCAATGAAAGTGATTTTCGCCAGTCTCTGCTTTGGGCTACATCAATAGCAAAAAAGCCATAGAGATAGAACTTGGAACTACTTTATTGTGGCAAGTTTTAAAGAGCTAGCACAAACCGTGTTTGATTTAGAGTTCCAAATACATGTATCCATATAGGAGAAAAGAGAGTGAAACCTCAAAATGAAAACGGTTACTGCAAACGAACGGTTTAACCTAGAAGAACGAAATTTGGTGAGCCACGTGGGACTGGTGTACTGATCATTACCTTAAAGTATCATGAAGATTGGGTAAAACAACATTTGCTAAGATTCCAGGAGATTCGTAGTTTTTTGGAACCTGGGCAGCCCTTTCTATGAAAGTTATTTTCGCTAGTCTCTGCTTTGGGCTACATCAATAGCAAACAAACCATAGAGATAGAACTTGGAACTACTTTATTGTGCCAAGTTTCAAAGTGCTAGCACAAACCGTGTTTGATTTAGAGTTCCAACTACATGTATCCATATAAGAGAAAACAGAGTGACACGTCAAAATGAAAACAGTTACTGCAAACGAACGATTCAACCTAGAAGAACGAAATTTGGTGAGCCAAGTGGGATTGGTGTACTGATCATTACCTGAAAGTATTATCAACATTGGGTGAAAAAACATTTCCTGAGATTTCAAGTGATTCGTACTTTTTGGAAGTTGGGCAAGCCCTTTCAATAAAAGTAATTTTTGCCAGTCTCTGCTTTGCCTACATCAATAGCAAATAAACCATAGAGATACAATTTGGAACTACTTTATTCTGCCAAGTTTCAAAGAGCAAGCACAAACCGTCTTTGATTTAGAGTTCCAAATACATGTATCTATATAAGAGAAAACAGAGTGACACGTCAAAATGAAAATGGTTACTGCAAACGAACGATTTAACCTAAAAGAAAGAAATTTGGTGAGCCAAGTTGTTTTGGTTTGCTGATATTTACCTGAAAGAATCATCAAGATTGGGTGAAAAAATGTTTGCTGAGATTTCAGGCAACACGTAGTTTTTTGGAAGCTTGGCAACCCCTTTCCATGAAAGTGATTTTCGCCAGTCTCTGCCTAGGGCTACCTCAAAAGCAAACAAACCATAGAGATAGAACGTGAAACTGCTTTATTATGTCAAGTTTCAAAGAGCTAGCACAAACCACATTTGATTTAGAGTTCCAAATACATGTATCCATATTGGAGAAAACAGAGTGAAACCTAAAAATGAAAAAGGTTACTGCAAACGAATGGTTTAACCAAGAAGAACGAAATTTGGTGAGCCAAGTGGTTTTGGTGTACTGATCATTGCCTGAAAGATTCATCAAGATTGGGTCAAAAAAATGTTTGCTCTGATTTCAGGCAACTCGTAGTTTTATGGAAGCTTGGCAACCCATTTCTATGAAAGTGATTTTCGCCAGTCTCTGCTTAGGGCTACATCAAAAGCAAACAAACCATAGAGACAAAACTTGAAACTGCTTTATTGTGTCAAGTTTCAAAGAGCTAGCAGAAACCGTGTTTGATTTAGATTTCCAAATACATGTATCCGTATAGGAGAAAACAGAGTGAAACCTAAAAATGAAAACGGTTACTGCAAACGAACGGTTTAACCTAGAAGAACAAAATTTGGTGAGCCACGTGGTTTTGGTGTACTGATCATTACCTGAAAGTACCATCAAGATTGGGTGAAAAAATATTTGTTGAGATTTCAGGCAACTCGTACTTTTTTGGAAGCTTGGCAACCCCTTTCTATGAAAGTGATTTTCGCCATTCTCTTCTTAGGGCTACATCAAAAGCAAACAAACCATTCGAGATAGAACTTGAAACTGCTTTTTTGTTTCAAGTTTCAAAGAGCTAGCACAAACCGTCTTTGATTTAGAGTTCCAAATACATGTATCATTACGGGAAAACAGAGTGAACCCAAAAAATGAAAACAGTTACTTCAAACGAACGGTTTAACCTAGAAGAACGAAATTTGTGGAGCAGAGTGGTTTTGGTGTACTGATCATTACCTGAAAGAATCATCAAGATTTGGTGAAAAAATGTTTGCTGAGATTTCAGGAAACTCGTAGTTTTTTGGAAGCTTGGCAAGCCCTTTCCATGAAAGTGATTTTTGCCAGTCTCTGCTTAGGGCAACATCAACAGCAAACAAACCATTGAGATAGAACTTGAAACTTCTTTATTGTGTCAAGTTTCAAAGAGCTAGCACAAACCGTATTTGATTTTTAGTTCCAAATGCATGTATCCCTCTAGGAGAAAACAGAGTGAAACCTAAAAATGAAAACGGTTACTGCAAACGAACGGTTTTACTAGAAGAACGAAATTTGGTGAGCCAAGTGGTTTTGGTGTACTGATCATTACCTGAAAGAATCATCATGATTGGGTGAAAAAATGTTTACTGAGATTTCAGGCAACTCGTAGTTTTTTGGAAGCTTATCAACGCCTTTCCATCAAAGTGATTTTCGCCAGTCTCTTCTTAGGGATACATCAACAGCAAACAAACCATAGTGATAGAACTTGAAACTGCTTTAATGTGTCAAGTTTCAAAGAGCTAGCACAAACCGTGTTTGATTTACAGTTTCAAATACACGTATCTGTATAGGAGAAAACAGAGTGAAACCTAAAAATGAAAACGGTTACTGCAAATGAACGGTTTAACCTAGAAGAACGAAATTTGGTGAGCCAAGTGGTTTTGGTGTACTGATCATTACTTGAAAGAATCATCAAGATTTGGTGAAAAAATGTTTTCTGAGATTTCAGGCAAATTGTAGTTTTTTGGATGCTTGGCAACTCTTTCCATTAAAGTGATTTTCGCCAGTCTCTGCTTAGTGCTACATCAACAGAAAACAAACCATAGAGATAGAACTTGAAACTGCTTTATTGTGTCATGTTTCAAAGAGCTACCAAAAACCGAGTTTTATTTAGAGTTCCAAATACACGTATCTGTAAAGGAGAAAACAGAGTGAAACCTAAAAATGAAAACGGTTACTGCAAACGAACGGTTTAACCTAGAAAAACGAAATTTGGTGAGCCAAGTGGGTTTGGTGTACTGATCATTACCTGAAAGAATCATGAAGTTGGGTGAAAAAATGTTTTCTGAAATTTCAGGCAACTCGTAGTTTTTTAGAAGCTTGGCAACCCCTTTCTATGAAAGTGATTTTCGCCAGTCTCTGCTTAGGGCTACATCAACAGCAAATAAACCATAGAGATAGAACTTGAAACTGCTTGATTTTGTCAAGTTTCAAAGAGCTAGCACAAACCGTGTTTGATTTACAGTTTCAATTACATGTATTTCTATAGGAGAAAACAAAGTGAAACCTAAAAATGAAAACGGTTACTGCAAACGAACGGTTTAACCTAGAAGAACGAAATTTGGTGAGCCAAGTTGTTTTGGTGTACTGTTCATTACCTGAAAGAATCATCAAGATTGGGTAAAAAAATGTTTGCTGATATTTCAGGCAACTCGTAGTTTTTCGGAAGCTTGGAAACCCCTTTCCATGAAAGTGATTTTTGCCAATCTCTCCTTAGGGCTACATCAACAGCAAACAAACCATTGAGACAGAAATTGAAACTGCTTTATTGTGTCAAGATTCAAAGAGCTAGCACAAACCGTGTTTGATTTAGAGTTCCAAATACATGTATCCTTCTAGGAGAAAACAGAGTGAAACCTAAAAATGAAAACGGTTACTGCAAACGAACGGTTTAACCTAGAAGAACGAAATTTGGTGAGCCAAGTGGTTTTGGTGTACTGATCATTACCTGAAAGAATCATCAAGATTGGGTGAAAAAATGTTTGCTGAGATTTCAGGCAACTCGTTGTGTTTTGGAAGCTTGGCAACCCCTTTCCATGAAAGTGATTTTCGCCAGTCTCTGCTTAGGGCTACATCAACAGCAAACAAACCATAGAGACAGAACTTGAAACTGCATTATTGTGTCAAGTTTCAAAGAGCTAGCACAAACTGTCTTTGATTTAGAGTTCCAAATACATGTATCCGTATAGGAGAAAACAGAGTGAAACCTAAAAATGAAAACGGTTACTGCAAAGGAACGGTTTAACCTAGAAGAACAAAATTTGGTGAGCCAAGTGGTTTTGGTGTACTGATCATTACCTGAAAGAATCATCAAAATATGGTTAAAAAATGTTTGCTGAGATTTAAGGCAACTCGTAGTTTTTGGAAGCTTGGCAATTCTTTTTATTGAAAGTAATTTCCGAAAGTCTCTTCTTAAGGCTACATCAAGTGCCAAGAAACCATAGAGCCAGAACTTGAAACTGCTTTATTGTGTCAAGTTTCAAAGAGCTAGCACAAACCGTGTTTGATTTAGAGTTCCAAATACATGTATCCCTATAGGAGAAAACAGAGTGAAACCTAAAAATAAAGATGGTTACTGCAAACGAACATTTTTATCTAGAAATACAAAATTTGGTGAGCCAAGTGGTTTTGGTGTACTGATCATTACGTGAAAAAATCATCGAGATTGGGTGAAAAAATGTTTGCTGAGATTTCAGGCAACTCGTAGTTTTTTGGAAGCTTGGCAACCCCTTTCCATGAAAGTGATTTTCGCCAGTCTCTTCTTAGGGCTACATCAACAGCAAACAAACCATTGAGATAGAACTTGAAACTGCTTTATTGTGTCAAGATTCAAAGAGCTAGCACAAACCGTGTTTGATTTAGATTTCCAAATGCTTGTATCCCTCTACGAGAAAACAGAGTGAAACCTAAAAATGAAAACGGTTACTGCAAACGAACGGTTTTACTAGAAGAACGAAATTTGGTGAGCCAAGTAGTTTTGGTGTACTGATCATTACCTGAAAGAATCATCAAGATTGGGTGAAAAAATGTTTACTGAGATTTCAGACAACTCGTAGTTTTTTGTAAGCTTGGAAACCCCTTTCCATGAAAGTGATTTTCGCCAGTCTCTGCTTAGGGCTACATCAACAGCAAACAAACCATAGTGATAGAACTTGAAACTGCTTTATTGTTTAGTTTCAAAGAGCTAGCACAAACCGTGTTTGATTTAGAGTTCCAAATACACGTATCTCTATATGAGAAAATAGAGTGAAACCTAAAAATGAAAACAGTTACTGCAAACGAACGGTTTAACCTAGAAGAACGAAATTTGGTGAGCCTAGTGGTTTGGTGTACTGATCATTACCTGAAAGAATCATCGAGATAGGGTGAAAAAATATTTCCTGAGATTTCAGGCAACTCGTAGTTTTTTGGAAGCTTGGCAACCCCTTTCCATGAAAGTGATTTTCACCAGTCTCTGCTTAGGGCTACATCAACAGCAAACAAACCATAGAGACAGAATTTGAAACTTTTATTGTGTCAAGTTTCAAAGAGCTAGCACAAACCGTCTTTGATTTAGAGTTCCAAATACATGTATACGTAATGGAGAAAACAGAGTGAAACCTAAAAATGAAAACGGTTACTGCAAAAGAACGGTTTAACCTAGAAGAATGAAATTTGGTGAGCCAAGTGGTTTTGGTATACTTATCATTACCTGAAAGAATCATGAAGATTAGGTGAAAAAATGTTTGCTGAAATTTCAGGCAACTCGTAGTTTTTTGGAAGCTTGGCAACCCCTTTCCATGAAAGTGATTTTCGCCAGTCTCTGCTTAGGGCTACATCAACAGCAAACAAACCATAGTGATAGAACTTGAAACTGCTTTATTGTTTAGTTTCAAAGAGCTAGCACAAACCGTGTTTGATTTAGAGTTCCAAATACACGTATCTGTATAGGAGAAAACAGTGTGAAACCTAAAAATGAAAACGGTTACTGCAAAAAAACGGTTTAACCTAGAAGAACAAAATTTGGTGAGCCAAGTGGTTTTGGTGTACTGATCATGAGCTGAAACAATCATCAAGATGGGTGAAAAAATATTTGTTGAGATTTGAGGCAACTCGTAGTTTTTTGGAAGCTTGGCAACCCCTTTTCATGAAAGTTATTTTCGCCAGTCTTTGCTTAGGGCTTCATCAACAGCAAACAAACCATAGAGATAGAACTTGAAACTGCTTTTTTGTTTCAAGTTTCAAAGAGCTAGCACAAACCGTGTTTGATTTAGAGTTCCAATACTTGTATCATTAGGGGAAAACAGAGTGAACCCCAAAAATGAAAACGGTTACTGCAAAAGAACGGTTTAACCTAGAAGAACGAAATATGTTGAGCAGAGTGGTTTTGGTGTACTGATCATTACCTGAAAGAATCATGAAGATTGGGTGAAAAAATGTTTGCTGAGATTTCAGGCTACTCGTAGTTTTTTGGTACCTTGGCAACCCCTTTCCATGAAAGCGATTTTCGCCAGTCTCTGCTTAGGGCTACATCAACAGCAAACAAACCATATTGATAGAACTTGAAACTGCTTTATTGTTTAGTTTCACAGAGCTAGCACAAACCGTGTTTGATTTAGAATTCCAAATAAACGTATCTGTATAGGAGAAAACAGAGTGAAACCTAAAAATGAAAAAAGTTACTGCAAACGAACGGTTTAACCTAGAAGAACGAAATTTGGTAGGCAAGTGGTTTTGGTGTACTGATCATTACTTGAAGGAATAATGACGATTGGGCGAAATAATGTTTGCTGAGATTTCAGGAAACTCGTAGTTTTTTGGAAGCTTGGCAATCCCTTTTATTGAATGTAATTTTCCAACGTCTCCGCTTAGGGCTACATCAACAGCAAACAAACCATTGAGATAGACCTTGAAACTGCTTTATTTTGTCAAGTTTTTAAGAGCTAGGACAGAACGTGTTTGATTTAGAGTTCCAAATACATGTATCCTACTGGGAGAAAACAGAGTGAAACCTAAAAATGAAAACGGTTACTGCAAAAGAACGGTTTAACCTAGAAGAACGAAATTTGGTGAGCCAAGTGGTTTTGGTGTACTGATCATTACCTGAAAGAATCATCAAGATAGGGTGAAAAAATATTTCCCGAGATTTCAGGCAACTCGTAGTTTTTTGGAAGCTTGGCAACCCCTTTCCATAAAAGTGATTTTCGCCAGTCTCTGCTTAGGGCTACATCAACAGCAAACAAACCATAGAGACAGAACTTGGAAATGTTTTATTGTGTCAAGTTTCAAAGAGCTAGCACAAACCGTGTTTGATTTAGATTTCCAAATACATGTATACGTAAAGGAGAAAACAGAGTGAAACCTAAAAATGAAAACGGTTACTGCAAAGGAACGGTTTAACCTAGAAGAATGAAATTTGGTGAGCCAAGTGGTTTTGGTATACTTATCATTACCTGAAAGAATCATGAAGATTGGGTGAAAAAATGTTTGCTGAAATTTCAGGCAAGTCGTAGTTTTTTGGAAGCTTGGCAACCCCTTTCCATGAAAGTGATTTTCGCCAGTCTCTGCTTAGGGCTACATCAACAGCAAACAAACCATAGTGATAGAACTTGAAACTGCTTTATTGTTTAGTTTCAAAGAGCTAGCACAAACCGTGTTGGATTTAGAGTTCCAAATACACGTATCTCTATAGGAGAAAACAGAGTGAAACCTAAAAATGAAAACAGTTACTGCAAATGAACGGTTTAACCTAGAAGAACGAAATTTGGTGAGCCTAGTGGTTTTGGTGTACTGATCATTACCTGAAAGAATTATCAAGATAGGGTGAAAAAATATTTCCTGAGATTTCAGGCAACTCGTAGTTTTTTGGAAGCTTGGCAACCCCTTTCCATGAAAGTGATTTTCACCAGTCTCTGCTTAGGGCTACATCAACAGCAAACAAACCATAGAGACAGAACTTGAAACTTTTATTGTGTCAAGTTTCAAAGAGCTAGCACAAACCGTGTTTGATTTAGAGTTCCAAATACATGTATACGTAATGGAGAAAACAGAGTGAAACCTAAAAATGAAATAGTTTACTGCAAAAGAAAGGTTTAACCTAGAAGAATGAAATTTGGTGAGCCAAGTGGTTTTGGTATACTTATCATTACCTGAAAGAATCATGAAGATTAGGTGAAAAAAATGTTTGCTGAAATTTCAGGCAACTCGTAGTTTTTTGGAAGCTTGGCAACCCCTTTCTGTTAAAGTGATTTTCACCATTCTCTGCTTAGGGCTACATCAACGGCAAACAAACCATAGAGATAGAACTGGAAACTGCTTTATTTTGTCTAGTTTCCAAGAGCTAGACAAACCGTGTTTGATTTACAGTCAAATACATGTAATTCTATAGGAGAAAACAGAGTGAAACCTAAAAATGAAAACGGTTACTGCAAAAAAACGGTTTAACCTAGAAGAACAAAATTTGGTGAGCCAAGTGGTTTTGGTGTACTGATCATGAGCTGAAACAATCATCAAGATGGGTGAAAAAATGTTTGTTGAGATTTCAGGCAACACGTAGTTTTTTGGAAGCTTGGCAACCCCTTTCCATGAAAGTTATTTTCGCAAGTCTCTGCTTAGGGCTACATCAACAGCAAACAAACCATAGAGATAGAACTTGAAACTGCTTTTTTGTTTCAAGTTTCAAAGTGCTAGCACAAACCGTGTTTGATTTAGAGTTCCAATACTTGTATCATTAGGGGAAAACAGAGTGAACCCAAAAAATGAAAACGGTTACTGCAAAAGAACGGTTTAACCTAGAAGAACGAAATTTGTTGAGCAGAGTGGTTTTGGTGTACTGATCATTACCTGAAAGAATCATGAAGATTGGTTGAAAAAATGTTTGCCTAGATTTTAGGCTACTCGTAGTTTTTTGGTACCTTGGCAACCCCTTTCCATGAAAGCGATTTTCGCCAGTCTCTGCTTAGGGCTACATCAACAGCAAACAAACCATATTGATAGAACTTGAAACTGCTTTATTGTTTAGTTTTAAAGAGCTAGCACAAACCGTGTTTGATTTAGAGTTCCAAATAAACGTATCTGTATAGGAGAAAAGAGAGTGAAACCTAAAAATGAAAAAAGTTACTGCAAACGAACGGTTTAACCTAGAAGAACGAAATTTGGTGAGCCAAGTGGTTTTGGTGTACTGATCATTACTTGAAGGAATCATGAAGATTGGGTGAAATAATGTCTGCAAAGATTTCAGGAAACTCGTAGTTTTTTGGAAGCTTGGCAATCCCTTTTATTGAATGTAATTTTCCAACGTCTCCGCTTAGGGCTACATCAACAGCAAACAAACCATTGAGATAGACCTTGAAACTGCTTTATTTTGTCAAGTTGTTAAGAGCTAGGACAAACCGTGTTTGATTTAGAGTTCCAAATACATGTATCCCTCTACGAGAAAACAGAGTGAAACCTAAAAATGAAAACGGTTACTGCAAATGAACGGTTTTACTAGAAGAACGAAATTTGGTGAGCCAAGTGGTTTTGGTGTACTGATAATTACCTGAAAGAATCATCAAGATTGGGTGAAAAATGTTTACTGAGATTTCAGACAACTCGTAGTTTTTTGGAAGCTTGGCAACCCCTTTCCATGAAAGTGATTTTCGCCAGTCTCTGCTTAGGGCTACATCAACAGCAAACAAACCATAGTGATAGAACTTGAAACTGCTTTATTGTTTAGTTTCAAAGAGCTAGCACAAACCGTGTTTGATTTAGAGTTCCAAATACACGTATCTGTATAGGAGAAAACAGTGTGAAACCTAAAAATGAAAACGGTTACTGCAAAAAAACGGTTTAACCTAGAAGAACAAAATTTGGTGAGCCAAGTGGTTTTGGTGTACTGATCATGAGCTGAAACAATCATCAAGATGGGTGAAAAAATGTTTCTTGAGATTTCAGGCAACTCGTAGTTTTTTGGAAGCTTGGCAACCCCTTTCCATGAGAGTGATTTTCGCCAGTCTCGGCTTAGGGCTACATCAACAGCAAACAAACCATAGAGATAGAACTTGAAACTGCTTTTTTGTTTGAAGTTTCAAAGAGCTAGCACAAACCGTGTTTGATTTAGAGTTCCAATACATGTATCATTAGGGGAAAACAGAGTGAACCCAAAAAATAAAAACGGTTCCTGCAAAGGAACGGTTTAACCTAGAAGAACGAAATTTGTTGAGCAGAGTGGTTTTGGTGTACTGATTATTACCTGAAAGAATCATGAAGATTGGGAGAAAAAATGTTTGCTGAGATTTCAGGCAACTCGTAGTTTTTTGGTACCTTGGCAACCCCTTTCTATAAAAGCGATTTTCGCCAGTCTCTGCTTAGGGCTACATCAGCAGCAAACCAACCATTGAGATAGAACTTGAAACTGCATTATTTTGTCAAGTTTCAAAGAGCTAGGACAAACCGTGTTTGATTTAGAGTTCCAAATACATGTATCCCTCTAGGAGAAAACAGAGTGAAACCTAAAAATGCAAATGGTTACTGCAAATGAACGGTATAAGCTAGAAGAACTAAATTTGGTTAGCCAAGTAGTTTTGGTGTACTGATCATTACCTGAAAGAATCATCAAAATATGGTGAAAAAATGTTTGCTGAGATTTCAGGGAACTCGTAGTTTTTGGAAGCTTGGCAATTCTTTTTATTGAAAGTAATTTTCGAAAGTCTCTTCTTAAGGCTACATCAACTGCCAAGAAACCATAGAGACAGAACTTGAAACTGCTTTATTGTGTCAAGTTTCAAAGAGCTAGCACAAACCGTGTTTGATTTAGATTCCAAATACATGTATCCCTATAGGAGAAAACAGAGTAAAACCTAAAAATAAAGATGGTTACTGCAAACGAACATTTTTATCTAGAAATACAAAATTTGGTGAGCCAAGTGGTTTTGGTGTACTGATCATTACCTGAAAGAATCATCAAGATTGGGTGAAAAAATGTTTGCTGAGATTTCAAGCAACTCGTAGTTGTTCTGAAGCTTGGCAACCCCTTTTCATCAAACTGATTTTCGACAGTCTCTGCTTAGGGCGACATCAACAGCAAAAAACCATAGAGATAGAACTTGAAACTGCTTTATTGTGTCATGTTTCAAACTGCTAGCACAAACCGTGTTTGATTTAAAGTTCCAAATACATGTATCCCTATAGGAGAAAACAGAGTGAAACCTAAAAATGAAAACGGTTACTGCAAACGAACGGTTTAACCTAGCAGAAGAAAACATAGTGAGCAAAGTGGTTTTGGTGTAGTGATCATTACCTGAAAGAATCATCAAGATTGGTTGAAAAAATGTTTGCTGAGATTTCAGGCAATTCGTAGTTTTCCGGAAGCTTGGCAACCCCTATCCATGAAAGTGATTTTCGCCAGTCTCTGCTTAGCGCTACATAAACAGCAAACAAACCATAGAGATAGAACTTAAAACTGGTTTATAGTGTCACGTTTCAAACAGCTAGCACAAACCGTGTTTGATTTAGAGTTCCAAATACATGTATCCCTATAGGAGGAAACAGAGTGAAACCTAAAAATCAAAACGGTTACTGCAAACGAATGGTTTAAGCTTGAAGAACGAAATTTGGTTAGCCAAGTAGTTTTGGTGTACTGATCATTACCTGAAAGAATCATCAAAATATGGTGAAAAAATGTTTGCTGAGATTTAAGGAAACTCGTAGTTTTTGGAAGCTTGGCAATTCTTTTTATTGAAAGTAATTTCCGAAAGTCTCTTCTTAAGGCTACATCAAGTGCCAAGAAACCATAGAGCCAGAACTTGAAACTGCTTTATTGTGTCAAGTTTCAAAGAGCTAGCACAAACCGTGTTTGATTTAGAGTTCCAAATACATGTATCCCTATAGGAGAAAACAGAGTGAAACCTAAAAATAAAGATGGTTACTGCAAACGAACATTTTTATCTAGAAATACAAAATTTGGTGAGCCAAGTGGTTTTGGTGTACTGATCATTACGTGAAAAAATCATCGAAATTGGGTGAAAAAATGTTTGCTGAGATTTCAGGCAACTCGTAGTTTTTTGGAAGCTTGGCAACCCCTTTCTATGAAAGTGATTTTCGCCAGTCTCTGCTTAGGGCGACATCAACAGCAAAAAACCATAGAGATAGAACTTGAAACTGCTTTATTGTGTCAAGTTTCAAAGAGCTAGCACAAACCGTGTTTGATTTAAAGTTCCAAATACATGTATCCCTATGGGAGAAAACAGAGTGAAACCTAAAAATGAAAACGGTTACTGCAAATGAACGGTTTAACCTAGCAGAAGGAAACATAGTGAGCCAAGTGGTTTTGGTGTACTGATCATTACCTGAAAGAATCATCAAGATTGGGTGAAAAAATGTTTGCTGACATTTCAGGCAATTCATATTTTTCTGGAAGCTTGGCAACCCCTATCCATGAAAGTTATTTTCGCCAGTCTCTGCTTAGGACTACATCAACAGCAAACAAACCATAGAGAGAAAATTGAAACTGCTTTATTGTGTCAAGTTTTAAAGAGCTAGCACAAACCGTGTTTGATTTAGACTTCCAAATACATGTATCCCTATAGGAGAAAACAGAGTGAAACCTAAAAATGCAAATGGTTACTGCAAATGAACGGTTTAAGCTAGAAGAACAAAATTTGGTTAGCCAAGTAGTTTTGGTGTACTGATCATTACCTGAAAGAATCATCTAAATATGGTGAAAAAATGTTTGCTGAGATTTCAGGGAACTCGTAGTTTTTGGAAGCTTGGCAATTCTTTTTATTGAAAGTAATTTTCGAAAGTCTCTTCTTAAGGCTACATCAACTGCCAAGAAACCATAGAGAGAGAACTTGAAAATGCTTTATTGTGTCAAGTTTCAAAGAGCTACCACAAACCGTGTTTGATTTAGACTTCCAAATACATGTATCCCTATAGGAGAAAACAGACTGAATTCTAAAAACGAAAACGATTACTGAACACAAACGGTTTAACCTAGAACAATGAAATTTAGTTAGCCAAGTGATTTTGTGTACTGATCATTACCTGAAAGAAACATCAAGATTCGGTGAAAAAATATTTGTTGAGATTTCAGGCAACTTGTATTTTTATGGAAGCTTGGCCATCCCTTTTATTGAAAGTAATTTTCGAAATTCTCTGCTTAGGGCTACATCAACAGCAAACAAATCATAGAGACAGAACTTGAAACTGCTTTATTGTGTCAAGTTTCAAAGAGCTAGCACAAACCGTGTTTGATTTAGAGTTCCAAATACATGTTTCCCTATTGGAGAAAACAGAGTGAAACCTCAAAATGAAAACGGTTACAGCAAACGAACTGTATAACCTAGAAGAACGAAATTTGGTGAGCCAAGTGGTTTTGGTGTACTGATCTTTACCTGAAAGAATCATCAATATTGGGTGAATAAATGTTTGCTGACATTTTAGGAAACTCGTAGTTTTTTGGAAGCTTGACAACCCCTTTCCATGAAAGTGATTTTCGCCAGTCTCTGCTTAGGGGTACATCAACAGCAAAAAAGTTAAAGAGATAGAACTTGAAACTGGTTTATTGTATCAAGTTTCAAAGAGCTAGCACAAACCGTTTTTGATTTAGAGGTCCAAATACATGTATCCCTATAAGAGAAAACAGAGTGAAAACTAAAAATGAAAACGGTTACTGCAAATGAACGGTTTCATTAGAAAAACAAAATTTGGTGAGCCAAGTGGTTTTGGTGTACTCATCATTACCTGAAAAAAATCATCAAGATTGGGTGAAAAAATGTTTGCTGAGATTTCAGGCAACTCGTAGTTTTTTGGAAGCTTTGCAACCCCTTTCCATGAAAATAATTTTCGCAAGTCTCTGCTGAGGGCTACATCAACAGCAAAAAAACCATAGAGAGAGAACTTGACACTCCTTTATTGTGTCAAGTTACAAAGAGCTAGTATAAACCGTGTTTGATTTGGAGTTCCAAATACATGTATCCCTATAGGAGAAAACAGAGTGAAACCTAAAAATGTAAACCGTTACTGCAAACGAACGGTTTAACCTAGAAGAACGAAATTTGGTGAGCCAAGTGGTTTTGGTGTACTGATCATTACCTGAAAGAATCATGAAGATTGGGTGAAAAAATGTTTGCTGAGATTTCAGGCAACTCTTAGTTTTTTGGAAGCTTGGCAACCCCTTTCCATGAAAATAATTTTCGCCAGTCTCTGCTTAGGGCTACATCAACAGCAAAAAAAACCATAGAGATAGAACTTGAAAGTGCTTTATTGTGTCAAGTTTCAAAGAGCTAGCACAAACCGTGTTTAATTTATAGTTCCAAATACATGTAATCAGTATAGGAGAAAACAGAGTGAACCTAAAAATGAAAACGGTTACTGCAAATGAACGGTTTAACCTAGAAGGACGAAATTTGGTGAGCCAAGTGGTTTTGGTGTACTGATCATTACCTGAAAGAATCATGAAGATATGTTGAAAAAATGTTTGCTGAGATTTCAGGCAACTTGTATTTTTTTGGGAGCTTGGCAATTCCTTTTATTGAAAGTAATATTCGAAAGTCTCTGCTTAGGTCTACATCAACAGCAAACAAACCATAGAGACAGAAGTTGAAACCGGTTTATTGTGTCAAGTTTCAAAGAGCTAGCACAAACCGTGTTTGATATAAAGTTCCAAATACATGTATCCCTATAGAAGAAAACAGAGTGAAACCAAAAAATAAAAACGGTTACTGCAAACAAACGGTTTAACCTAGAAGAACGAAATTTGGTGAGCCAAGTGATTTGGTGTACTGATCATTACTGAAAGAATTATCAAGATTGGGTGAAAAAAATGTTTGCTGAGATTTCAGGCAACTCGTAGTTTTTTGGAAGCTTGGCAACCTCTTTCCATGAAAATAATTTTCGCCAGTCTCTGCTTAGGGCTACATGAACAGCTAAAAAACCATAGAGATAGAACTTGAAACTGCTTTATTCTGTCAAGTTTCAAAGAGCTAGCACAAACCGTTTTGGTTTAGAGTTCCAAATACATGTAATCCCTATAGGAGAAAACAGAGTGAAATCTAAAAATGAAAACGGTTGCTGCAAACGAACGGTTTAACCTAGAAGGACGAAATTTGGTGACCCAAGTGGTTTTGGTGTACTGATCATTACCTGAAAGAATCATCAAGATATTGTGAAAAAATGTTTGCTGAGATTACAGGCAAATCGTAGTTTTTTGGAAGATTGGCAATCCCTTTTATTGAAAATAATTTTCGAAAGTCTCTGCTTAAGGCTACATCAACAGGAAACAAAACATAAAGACAGAACTTGAAACTGTTTTATTGTGTCAAGTTTCAAAGAGCTAGCACAATCCGTGTTTGATTTAGAGTTTCAAATTTGGTGAGCCAAGTGGTTTTGGTATACTGATCTTTACCTGAAAAAATTATCAAGATTGGGTGAAAAAATGTTTGCTGAGATTTCAGGCAACTCGTATTTGTTTTGAAGCTTGGCAACCAATTTCCATGAAAGTGATTTTCGCCAGTCTCTGCTTAGGGCTACATCAACAGCAAACAAACCATAGAGATAGAACTTGAAACTGCTTTATTGTGTCAAGTTTCAAAGAGCTAGCACAAACCGTGTTTGATTTAGAGTTCCTAATACATGTAATCCCTAAAGGAGAAAACAGAGTGAAACCTAAAAATGAAAAAGGTTACTGCAAACGAAACGTTTTAACCTAGAAGAACGAAATTTGGTGAGCCAAGTGGTTTTGGTGTACTGATCATTACCTGAAAGAATCATCAAGATTGGGTGAAAAAATGTTTGCTGAGATTTCAGGTAACTCGTAGTTTTTTGGAAGCTTGGCAACCCCTTTCCATGAAAGTGATTTTCACCAGTCTTTGCTTAGGGCTACATCAACAGCAAACAAACCATAGAGACTGAACTTGAAACTGCTTTATTGTGTCAAGTTTCAAAGAGCTAGCAAAAACCGTGTTTGATTTAGAGTTCCAAATACATGTATCCCTATAGGAGAAAACAGAGTGAAACCTAAAAATGTAAACGGTTACTGCAAATGAACGGTTTAACCTAGAAGAAGAAAATTTGGTGAGCAAAGTGGTTTTGGTGTACTGATCATTACCTGAAAGAATCATCAAGATTTGGTGAAAAAATGTTTGCTAAGATTTCAGGCAACTTGTAGTTTTTTGCAAGCTGTGCAAGCCTTTTTAATTAAAGTGATTTTCGCGAATCTCTGCTTTTGGCTACATAAATATCAAACAAACCATAGAGATAGTACTTGGAACTACTTTATTGTGCCAAGTTTCAAAGAGCTAGGACAAACCGTGTGTGATTTAGAGTTCCAACTACATGTATTCATATAGGAGAAAACAGAGTGAAACCTCAAAATGAAAACGAATACTGCAAACGAACAGTTTAACCTAGAAGAACGAAATTTGGTGAGCCAAGTGGGATTCTTGTACTGATCATTACCTGAAACAATCATCAAGATTGTGTGAAAAAATATTAGCTGAGATTTCAGGAGATTCATAGTTTTATGGAAGCTGGGCAAGCTCTTTCAATGAAAGTGATTTTCGCCAGTCTCTGCTTTCTGCTACATCAATAGCAAACAAAACATAGAGATAGAACTTGGAACTACTTTATCGTGTCAAGTATCAAAGAGCTAGTACAAACCGTGTTTGATTTATACTAAAACCTACATGAATCCATATAGGAGAAAACAGAGTAAAACCTCAAAATAAAAACGGTTACTGCAAACGAACGGTTTAACCTAGAAGAACAAAATTTGGTGAGCCAACTAATAATGGTGTTTTGATCATTACCTGAAAGTATTATCAAGTTTGGGTAAAAAAACATTTGCAGAGATGGAGGAGATTTGTCGTTTTTGTAAGCTGGACAAGCTCTTTCAATCAAAGAGATTTTCGAAAATCTTTGCTTTGGGCTACATCAATACCACACAAACCATAAAGATATAACTTAGAACTACTTTATTGTGACAAGTTTCAATGAGCTAGAACAAACTGTGTTAGATTTAGAGTTCCAACTACATGTATCCATATAGGAGAAAACAGAATGAAACCTCAAAATGAAAACGGTTACTGCAAACGAACAGTTTAACCTAGAAGAACGAAATTTGGTGAGCAAACTGGGATTCTTGTACTGATCATTACCTGAAACTATCATCAAGATTGGGTGAAAAAACATTAGCTGTGATTTCAGGAGATTCGTAGTTTTATGGAAGCTGGGAAATTCTTTCAATGAAAGTGATTTTTGCCAGTCTCTGCTTTGGGCTACATCAATAGAAAACAAACCATAGAGATTGAACTTGGAACTACTTTATTGTGACATGTTTTAAAGAGGTAGCAGAAACATTGTTTGATTTAGAGTTCCAACTACATGTATCCATATAGGTCAAAACAGAGTGAAACCTCAAAATCAAAATGGTTACTGCAAATGAACAGTTTAGCCTAGAAGAACAAAATTTGGTTAGCCAAGTAAGATTGGTGTCCTGATCATTACCTTAAAGTATTGGTTGTAAAAACATTTGCTGAGATTTCAGGAGATTTGTACTTTTTAGGAAGCTGGGCAAGCCCTTTCAATGAAAGTGATTTTCGCCAGTCACTGCTTTGGGCTACATCAATAGCAAACAAACCATAGAGATCGAACTTTTAACTACTTTATTGTGCCAAGTTTCAAAGAGCTAGCACAAACCGTGTTTGATTTAGAGTTCCAACTACATGTATCCATATAGGAGAATAAATAGTGAAACCTCAAAATGAAAACGGTTTCTGCAAACGAACAGTTTAACCTAGAAGACAAAATTTGGTGAGCCAAGTGAAACTGGTGTACTGATCATTACCTGAAAGTATCATCAAGATTGGGTGAAAAAACATTTGCTGAGATTCCAGGAGATTCATAGTTTTTTAGATGTTGGGCAAGCTCTTTCAATGAAAGTGATTTTCGCCAGTCTCTGCTTTCGGCTACATCAATAGCAACAAAACATAGAGACAGAACTTGGAACTACTTTATTGTGCCAAGTATCAAAGAGCTAGCACAAACCGTGTTTGATTTATAGTAAAAACTACATGTATCCATATAGGAGAAAACAGAGTGAAACCTCAAAATGAAAACGGTTACTGCAAACGAACGGTTTAACCTAGAAGAACAAAATTTGGTGAGCCAACTAATATTGGTGTCCTGATAATTACCTGAAAGTATCATCAAGTTTGGGTAAAAAAAAACATCTGCTGAGATTGCAAGAGCTTTGTCGTTTTTTGGAAGCTGGACAAGCCCTTTCAATGAAAGAGATTTTCAAAAGTCTCTGCTTTGGGCTACATCAATACCACACAAACCATAAAGATATAACTTGGAACTACTTTATTGTGACAAGTTTCAATGAGCTAGCACAAACTGTGTTAGATTTAGAGTTCCAACTACATGTATCCATATAGGAGAAAACAGAGTAAAACCTCAAAATGAAAACGGTTACTGCAAACGAACAGTTTAACCTAGAAGAACGAAATTTGGTGAGCAAACTGGGATTTTTGTACTGATCATTACCTGAAACTATTATCAAGATTCTGTGAAAAAACATTAGCTGTGATTTCAGGAGATTCGTAGTTTTATGGAAGCTGGAAAACCCTTTCAATGAAAGTGATTTTTGCCAGTCTCTGTTTGAGGCTACATCAATAGCAAACAAACAATAGAGATAGAACTTGGAACTACTCTATTGTTGCAAGTTTTAAAGAGGTAGCACAAACCGTGTTTGATTTAGAGTTCCGACTACATGTATCCATGTTGGAAAAAACAGAGTGACACCTCAAAATAAAAACGGTTACTGCAAACGAACGGTTTAACCTAGGAGAACGAAATTTGGTGATCCAAGTGGGATTGGTGTACTGATCATTACCTGAAAATATCATCAAGATTGGGTGAAAAAACATTTGATGAGATTCCAAAAGATCCGTAGTTTTTTGGGTGCTGGGCAAGCCCTTTCAATGAAAGTGATTTTTGCAAGTTTATTTTTTTGGCTACATCAATAGCAAACAAACCATAGAGATAGAACTTGGAACTTCTTTATTGTACCATGTTTCAAAGAGCTAGCAGAAACCGTGTTTGATTTAGAGTTCCAACTACATGTATCCATATAGGAGAATACAGAGTGAAACTTCAAATTAAAACGGTTACTGCAAACGAACGGTTTAATCTAGAAGAACGAAATTTGGTGAGCCAAGTGAGATTGGTGTACTGATTATTACCTGAAAGTATCATCAAGATTCGGTGAAAAAATATTTTGTGAGATTCCAGGAGATTTGTATTTTTTTAGAAGCTGGCAAGCTTTTTCAATGAAAGTGATTTTTGCCAGTCTCTGCTTTGGGCTACATCAATACCTGACAAAGCGTATGTATAGAACTTGGAACTATTTTATTGTGCCAAGTTTGAAAGAGCTAGCACAAACCGTGTTTGATTTAGAGTTCCAACTACATGTATCCATATAGGAGAAAACAGAATGAAAACTCAAAATCAAAACTCTTACTGCAAACGAACGGTTTAACCCAGAAGAACGAAATTTGGTGAGCCAAGTGGGACTGGTTTACTGATCATTACCTGCAAGTATCATCAAGATTGGGTGAGAAAAAATTTGCTGAGATTCCAGGAGATTCGTCGTTTTTGGAAGTTGGGCAAGCCCTTTCAATGAAAGTGATTTTCGCCAGTCTCTGCTTTGGGCTACATCAACAGCAAACAAATGATAAAGATTGAACTAGGAACTACTTTATTGTGCCAAGTTTCAAAGAGCTAGCACAAACCGTGTTTGATTTAGAGTTCCAACTACATGTATCCATATAGGAAAAAACAGAGTGAAACCTCAAAATAAAAACGGTTACTGCAAATGAACGGTTTAACCTATAAGAACGTAATTTGGTGAGCCAAGTTGAATTGGTGTACTGATCATTACCTGAAAGTAACATCAAGATTGGGTGAAAAAACATTTGCTGAGATTCCAGGAGATTTGTAGTTTTTTGGAAGCTGAGGGGGCCCTTTAAATGAAAGTGATTTTCGAAAGTCTCTGCTTTGGGCTACATGAATAGCAAACAAACCATAGAGATAGAAGTTGGAACTACTTTACTGTGCCAAGTTTCAAAGAGCTAGCACAAACCGTGTTTGATTTAGAGTTCAAAATACATGTATCCATATAGGAGAAAACAGAGTTAAACCTCAAAATGAAAACGGTTACTGCAAACAAACGGTTTAACCTAGAAGAACAAAACTTGGTGAGCCAAGTGGGATTGGTGTAATGATAATTACCTGAAAGTATCATCAAGATTAAGTGAAAAAAAATTTGCTGAGATTCCAGGAGATTCGTAGTTTTTTGGAAGCTGGGCAAGCCCTTTCAATGAAAGTGATTTTCGCCAGTCTCTGGTTTGGGCTGCATCAATAGCACACAAACCATAGATATAGAACTTGGGACTACTTTATTGTGCCAAGTTTCAAAGACTTAGCACAAACCGTGTTTCATTTACAGTTCCAACTACAGGTATCCATATAGGAGAAAACAGAGAGAAACCTCAAAATGAAAACGGTTACTGCAAATGAACGGTTTAATCTAGAAGAACGAAATTTGGTGAGCCAAGTGGGACTGGTGTACTGATCATTACCTGAAAGTATCATCAAGATTGGGTGAAAAAACATTTGCAGAGATTTCAGGAGATTCGTAGTTTTTTGGAAGCTGGGCAAGCTCTTTCAATGAAAGTGATTTTCACCAGTTTCTGCTTTGGGCTACATCAATAGCAAACAACCATAGAGATAGAACTTTTAACTACTTTATTGTGCCAAGTTTCAAAGAGCTAGCACAAACCGTGTTTATTTTATTGTAACAACTACATGTATCCATATAGGAGAAAACAGAGTGAAACCTCAAAATAAAAATGGTTACTGCAAATGAGCGGTTTAATCTAGAAGAACGAAATATGGTTAGCCAAGTGGGACTGGTGTACTGATGATTACCTGAAACTATCATCAAGATTTGGTGAAAAAACATTTGCTGAGATTTCAGAAGATTCGTAGTTTTTCGGAAGCTGGAAAGCCCTTTCAATGAAAGTGATTTTCGCCAGTCTCTGCTTTGGGCTACATCAATAGCAAACAAATCATAGAGATAGAAGTTGGAACTACTTTATTGTGCTAAGTTTCAAAGAGCTAGCACAAACCGTGATGCATTTAGAGTTCCAACTACAGGTATCCATATAGGAGAAAACAAAGTAAAACCTCAAAATGAAAACGGTTACTGCAAACGAAAAGTTTAACCTAGAAAAACGAAATTTGGTGAGCCAAGTGGGACTAGTGTACTGATGATTACCTGAAAGAATTATCAAGATTGAATGAAAAAACATTTGCTGAGATTCCAGGAGATTCATATTTTTTGGGATGCTGGGCAAGGCCTTTAAATAAAAGGGATTTTCGCCAGTCTCTGCTTTGGGTACATCAATAGCAAAGAAACCATAGAGATAGAAATTGGAACTACTTTTTTGTGCCAAGTTTCAAAGACCTAGCACAAACCGTGTTTGATTTAGAGTTCCAACTACATGTATCCATATTGGAGAAAACAGAGTGACACCTAAAAATGAAAACGGTTACTGCAAACGAACGGTTTAAACTAGAAAAACGAAATTTGGAGATCCAAGTAAGACTGGTGTACTGATCATTACCTGACAGTATCATCAAGATTGAGGGAAAAAACGTTTTTGAGATTCCAGGAAATTGTTAGTTTTTTGGAAGCTGGGAAAGCCTTTTCAATGAAAGTGATTTTCGCCAGTCTCTGATTTGGGGTACATCAATAGCAAACACACCATAGAGATAGAACGTGGAACTACTTTATTGTGCCAAGTTTCATAGAGCTAGCACAAAGCGTGTTTGATTTAGAGTTCCAAATACATGTATCCATATAGAAAAAAAACAGAGTGAAACCTCAAAATGTAAATGGTTACTGCAAACAAACGATTTAACCTAGAAGAACGAAATTTGGTGAACCAAGTGGGATTGGTGTACTGATCATTACCTGAAAGTATCATCAAGATTGGGTGAAAAAACATTTGCTGAAATTCCAGGAGATTCTTAATTTTTTTGGAAGCTGGGCAAGCTCTTTCAATGAAAGTTATTTTCCCGAGTCTCTACTTTGGGCTACATCAATAGCAAACAAACCATAGAGATAGAACTTGGAACTACTTTAGTGTGCCAAGTTTCAAAGAGCTAGCACAAACCATGTTTGATTTAGAGTTCAAACTACATGTATCCACATAGAAGAAAACAGAGTAAAACCTCAAAATTTAAATGGTTACTGCAAACGAAGGGTTTAACCTAGAAGAACGAAATTTGGTGAGCCACGTGGGACTGATGTACTGATTATTACCTGAAAGTATCAGTAAGATTGGGGGAAAAAACATTTGCTGAGATTCCAGGAGATTCGTAGTTTTTTGGAAGTAGGGCAAGCCCTTTCAATGAAAGTGATTTTTGCCAGTCTCTGCTTTGGGCTACATCAATAGCAAAAAAACCATAGAAATAGAACTTCGAACTACTTTATTGTGCCGAGTTTCAAAAAGCTAGCACAAACAGTGTTTGATTTAGAGTTCCAACTACATGTATCCATATAGGAGAAAACAGAGTGAAACCTCAAATTGAAAACGGTTACTGCAAACGAACGTTTTAACATAGAAGAACGAAATTTGGAGAGCCACGTGGGACTGGTGTACTGATTATTACCTTAAAGTATCAGTAAGATTGGGTGAGAAAGCATTTGCTGATATTTTAGGAGATTCGTAGTTTTTTGGAAGCTGGGCCAGTCCTTTAAATGAAAGGGATTTTTGCAAGTCTCTGCTTTGGGCTACATCAATAGCAAAAAAAACATAGAGACAGAACTTTGAAGTACTTTATTGTGAAAAGTTCTAAAGAGCTAGCAGAAACCGTGTTTGATTTAGAATTCCAACTACATGTATTCATATAGGAGAAAACAGAATGAACCCTCATAATGAAAACGGTTACTGCAAACGAACGGTTTAACCTAGAAGAACGAAATTTGGTGAGCCAAGTTGGATTGGTGTACTGTTGATTACCTGAAAGTATCATCAAGAGTGAGTGAAAAAACATTTGCTGAGATTCTAGGAGATTCGTAGTTTTTTGGAAGCTGGGCAAGCCCTTTCAATGAAAGTGATTTTCGCCAGTCTCTGCTTTGGGCTAAATCAATAGCAAACAAACCATAAAGATAGGACTTGGAACTACTTTATTGTGCGAAGTTTTAAAGAGCTAGCACTAACCGTGTTTTATTTAGAGTTTCAACTACATGTATCTATATTGGGAAAAACAGAGTGAAACCTCAAATTATAAATGGTTACTGCAAGCGAACGGTTGAACCTAGAAGAACGAAATTTGGTGAGCCAAGTGGGACTGGTGTACTGATCATTACCTGAAAGTATCATGAATATTAGGTGAAAAAACATTTGCTGAGATTCCAGGAGATTCGTAGTTTTTTGGTAGCTGGGCAAGCCCTTTAAATGAAAGTGATTTTCGCAAGTCTCTGCTTTGGGCTACATCAATAGTAAGCAAACCATAGAGATAGAACTTGGAACTACTTTATTGTGCCAAGTTTCAAAGAGCTAGCACAAACCGTGTTCATTTTATAGTAACAACTACATGTATCCATATAGGAGAAAACAGAGTGAAACCTCAAAATAAAAACGGTTACTGCAAATGAGTGGTTTAACCTAGAAGAACGTAATTTGGTGAGCCAAGTTGGATTGGTGTACTGATCATGACCTAAAAGTAACATCAAGATTGGGTGAAAAAACATTTACTGAGATTCCAGCAGATTCATATTTTTTTGGAAGCTGGGCAAGTCCTTTAAATGAAAGTGACTTTTGCCAGTTTCTGCTTTGGGCTACATCAATAGCAAACAAACCCTAAAGATAGAACTTGGAACTACTTTATTGTGCCAAGTTTCAAAAACCTAGCACAAACCGTGTTTATTTTATAGTAACAAGTACATGTATCCATAAAGGAGAAAACAGAGTGAAACCTCAAAATAAAAACGGTTACTGCAAATGAGTGGTTTAACCTAGAAGAACGAAATTTGTTTAACCAAGTGGGACTGGTGTACTGATGATTACCTGAAAGTATCATCAAGATTGGGTGAAAAAACATTTGGTGAGATTTCAGAAGATTCGTAGTTTTTCAGAAGCTGGGCAAGCCCTTTCAATGAAAGTGATATTCGCCAGTCTCTGCTTTGGGCTACATCAATAGCCAACAAACCATAGAGATAGAATTTGGAACTACTTTATTGTGCCAAGTTTCAAAGAGCTATCACAAACCCTGTTTGATTTAGAGTTCCAAATACATGTATCCATATAAGAGAAAACAGAGTGAAACCTCAAAATGAAAACGGTTACTGCAAACGAACGGTTTAACCTAGAAGAAGGAAATTTGGTGAGCCAAGTGGGAATGTTGTAATGATCATTACCTGAAAGTAACACCAAGATTGGGTGAAAAAACATTTGCTGAGATTTCAGGAGATTCGTATTTTTTTGTAAGCTGGGCAAGCCCTTTCAATGAAAGTGATTTTCGCCAGTCTCTGCTTTGGGCTACATCAATAGCAAACAAACCATAGAGATAGAACTTGGAACTCTTTTATGGTTCCAAGTTTCAAAGAGCTAGCAAAAACCGTGTTTGATTTAGAGTTCCAACTACATGTATCCATATAGGAGAAAACAGAATGAAACCTCAAAATGAAAAAGGTTACCACAAAGGAACGGTTTAACCGAGAAGAACGAAATTTCGTGTGCCAAGTGGGATTGGTTTACTGATCATTACCTGAATGTATCATCAAAAGTGGGTGTAAAAACATTTGCTGAGATACCAAGAGTTTCGTAGTTTTTTGGAAGCTGGGCAAGCCCTTTCAATGAAAGTGATTTTCGCCAGTCTCTGCTTTTGGCTAATTCAATAGCAAACAAAGCATAGATATAGAACTTGGAACTGCTTTATTGTGCCAAGTTTCAAAGAGCTAGCACAAACCGTGTTTGATTTAGATTTCCAACTACATGTATTCATATAGGAGAAAACAGAGTGAAACCACAAAATGAAAACGGTTACTGCAAACGAACGGATTAACCTAGAAGAACGAAATTTGGTGAGCCAAGTGGGACTGGTGTACTGATCATTAACTGAAAGTATCATCAAGATTGGGGTAAAAAACACTTGCTGAGATTCCAGGAGATTCATATTTTTTTGGAAGCTGGGCAAGCCCTTTCAATGAAAGTGATTTTCCCCAGTTTCTGCTTTGGGCTATATCAATGGCAAACAAACCATAGAGATAAAACGTGAAACTACTTTATTGTGCCAAGTTTCACAGAGGTAGCACAAACTGTGTTTGATTTAGAGTTTTAGCTACATGTATCCATATAGGAAAAAACAGAGTGAAACCTCAAAATGAAAACGGTTACTTCAAATGAACGGTTTAACCTAGATGAATGAAATTTGGAGATCCAAGTAAGACTGGTGTACTGATCATTACCTGACAGTATCATCAAGATTGAGGGAAAAAACGTTTGCTGAGATTCCAGGAGATTGTTAGTTTTTTGGAAGCTGGGCAAGCCTTTTCAATGAAAGTGATTTTCGCCAGTCTCTGATTTGGGCTACATCAATAGCAAACACACCATAGAGATAGAACGTGGAACTACTTTATTGTGCCAAGTTTCATAGAGCTAACATAAAGCGTGTTTGATTTAGAGTTCACACTACATGTATCCATATAGAAAAAAACAGAGTGAAACTTCAAAATGTAAATGGTTACTGCAAACGAACGATTTAACCTAGAAGAACTAAATTTGGTGAACCAAGTGGGATTGGTGTACTGATCATTACCTGAAAGTATCATCAAGATTGGGTGAAAAAATATTTGCTGAAATTCCAGGAGATTCGTAATTTTTTTGGAAGCTGGGCAAGCCCTTTCAATGAAAGTTATTTTCCCGAGTCTCTACTTTGGGCTACATCAATAGCAAACAAACCATAGAGATAGAACTTGGAACTACTTTAGTGTGCCAAGTTTCAAAGAGCTAGCACAAACCTTGTTTGATTTAGAGTTCCAAATGCATGTATCCACATAGGAGAAAACAGAGTGAAACTTCAAAATTAAAATGGTTACTGCAAACGAAGGGTTTAAACTAGAAGAACGAAATTGGTGAGCCACGTGGGACTGGTGTACTGATTATTACCTGAATGTATCAGTAAGATTGGGTGAAAAAACATTTGCTGAGATTCCAGGAGATTCGTAGTTTTTTGGAAGCAGGTCAAGCCCTTTCAATGAAAGTAATTTTTTACAGTCTCTGGTTTGGGCTACATCAATAGCAAAAAAACCATAGAAATAGAACTTCGAAATACTTTATTGTGCCAAGTTTCAAAAAGCTAGCACAAACCGTGTTTGATTTAGAGTTCCAACTATATGTATCCATATAGGAGAAAAAAGAGTGAAACCTCAAAATGAAAACGGTTACTGCAAACGAACGGTTTAACCTAGAAGAATGAAATTTGGTGAGCCACGTGGGACTGGTGTACTGATTATTACTTGAAAGTATCAGTAAGATTGGGTGAGAAAGCATTTGCTGATATTCCAGAAAATTCGTAGTTTTTTGGAAGCTGGGCCAGTCCTTTAAATTAAAGTGATTTTTGCCAGTCTCTGCTTTGGGCTACATCAATAGCAAAAAAACCATAGAGACAGAACTTAGAAATACTTTATTGTGAAAAGTTCTAAAGAGCTAGCACAAACCGTGTTTGATTTAGAGTTCCAACTACATGTATTCATATAGGAGAAAACAGAATGAACCCTCATAATGAAAACGGTTACTGCAAACGAACGGTTTAACCAAGAGGAACGAAATTTGGAGAGCCAAGTTGGATTGGTGTACTGTTCATTACCTGAAAGTATCATCAAGAGTGAGTGAAAAAACATTTGCTGAGATTCTAGGAGATTCGTAGTTTTTTGGAAGCTGGGCAAGTCCTTTCAATGAAAGTGATTTTCGCCAGTCTCTGCTTTGGGCTAAATCAATAGTAAACAAACCATAGAAAAAGGACTTGGAACTACTTTATTGTGCCAATTTTCAAAGAGCTAGCACTAACCGTGTTTTATTTAGAGTTTCAACTACATGTATCTATATAGGGAAAAACAGAGTGAAACCTCAAAATGTAAATGGTTATTGCAAGCGAACGGTTTAACCCAGAAGAACTAAATTTGGTGAGCCAGAGTGGGACTGGTGTACTGATCATTACCTGAAAGTATCATGAATATTAGGTGGAAAAACATTTGCTGAGATTCCAGGAGATTCGTAGTTTTTTGGTAGCTGGTCAAGCCCTTTAAATGAAAGTGATTTTCGCAAGTCTCTGCTTTGGGCTACATCAATAGTAAGGAAACCATAGAGATAGAACTTGGAACTACTTTATTGTGCCAAGTTTCAAAGAGCTAGCACAAACCGTGTTTATTTTATAGTAACAACTACATGTATCCATATAGGAGAAAACAGAGTGAAACCTCAAAATAAAAACAGTTACTGCAAATGAGTGGATTAACGTAGAAGAACGTAATTTGCTGAGCCAAGTTGGATTGGTGTACTGATCATTACCTGAATGTAACATCAACATTGGGTGAAAAAACATTTGCTGAGATTTCAGAAGATTCGTAGTTTTTCGGAAGCTGGGCAAGCCCTTTCAATGAAAGTGATTTTCGCCAGTCTCTGCTTTTGGATACATCAATGCCAAACAAACCATATCGATAGAACTTGTAACTTTTTTATTGTGCCAAGTTTCAAAGAGCTAGCACAAACCGTGTTTGATTTATAGTTCCAACTACATGTACCCATATAGGAGAAAACAGACTGAAACCACTAAATGAAAACGGTTACTGCAAACGAATGGATTAACCTAGAAGAACGAAATTTGGTGAGCCAAGTGAGACTGGTGTACTGATCATTACCTGAAAGAATCATCAAGATTGGGAGAAAAAACATTTACTCAGATTCCAGAAGATTCATTATTTTTTGGAAGCTGGGCAAGTCCTTTAAATGAAAGTGACTTTTGCCAGTTTCTGCTTTGGGCTTCATCAATAGCAAACAAACCATAAAGATAGAACTTCGAACTACTTTAGTGTGCCAAGTTTCAAAAACCTAGCACAAACCGTGTTTATTTTATAGTAACAAGTACATGTATCCATAAAGGAGAAAACAGAGTGAAACCTCAAAATAAAAATGGTTACTGCAAATGAGCGGTTTAACCTAGAAGAACGAAATTTGTTTACCCAAGTGGGACTGGTGTACTGATGATTACCTGAAAGTATCATCAAGATTGGGTCAAAAAACATTTGGTGAGATTTCAGAAGATTCGTAGTTTTTCAGAAGCTGGGCAAGCCCTTTCAATGAAAGTGATATTCGCCAGTCTCTGCTTTGGGCTACATAAATAGCCAACAAACCATAGAGATAGAATTTGGAACTACATTATTGTGCCAAGTTTCAAAGAGCTGGAAGAAACCGCGTTTGACTTAGATTTCCAATTACATGTATCCTTATAGGAGAAAACAGAGTGAAACCTCAGAATGAAAACGGTTACTGCAAACGAACGGTTTTACCTACAAGAACGAAATTGGTGAGCAGAGTAAGACTGGTGTACTGATCTTTACCTGAAAGTATCATCAAGATTGGGTGAAAAAACATTTGCTGCGATTCCAAGAGATTCGGGGTTTATTGGAAGCTGGGCAAGCCCTTTCAATGAAAGTGATATTCGCCAGTTTCTGTGTTGTGCTACATCAATAGCAAACAAACCATATCGATAGAAGTTGGAACTACTTTATTGTGCCAATTTTCAAAGAGCTAGCACAAACCGTGTTTGATTTAGAGTTCCAACTACATGTATTCATATAGGAGAAAACAGAGTGAATCCTCAAAATGAAAACGGTTACTGCAAACGAATGGTTTAAACTAGAAGAACGAAATTTGGTGAGCCAAATGGGACTGGTGTACTGATCATTACCTGAAAGTATCATGAAGATCGGGTGAAAAAACATTTGCTGAGATTTCAGAAGATTCATAGTTTTTTAGAATCTGGGCAAGCCTTTTCAATGAAAGTGATTTTCGCCAGTCTCTGCTTTGGGCTGCATCAATAGTAAGCAAACCATAGAGATAGAACTTGGAACTACTTTATTGTGCCAAGTTTCAAAGAGCTAGCACAAACCGTGTTTATTTTATAGTAACAACTACATGTATCCATATAGGAGAAAACAGAGTGAAACCTCAAAATAAAAACGGTTACTGCAAATGAGTGGTTTAACGTAGAAGAACGTAATTTGCTTAGCCAAGTTGGATTGGTGTACTGATCATTACCTGAAAGTAACATCAACATTGGGTGAAAAAACATTTGCTGAGATTTCAGAAGATTCGTAGTTTTTCGGAAGCTGGGCAAGCCCTTTCAATGAAAGTGATTTTCGCCAGTCTCTGCTTTTGGATACATCAATGCCAAACAAACCATATCGATAGAACTTGTAACTTCTTTATTGTGCCAAGTTTCAAAGAGCTAGCACAAACCGTGTTTGATTTATAGTTCCAACTACATGTACCCATATAGGAGAAAACAGACTGAAACCACTAAATGAAAATGGTTACTGCAAACGAATGGATTAACCTAGAAGAACGAAATTTGGTGAGCCAAGTGAGACTGGTGTATTGATCATTACCTGAAAGAATCATCAAGATTGGGAGAAAAAACATTTACTCAGATTCCAGCAGATTCATTATTTTTTGGAAGCTGGGCAAGTCCTTTAAATGAAAGTGACTTTTGCCAGTTTCTGCTTTGGGCTACATCAATAGCAAACAAACCATAAAGATAGAACTTTGAACTACTTTATTGTGCCAAGTTTCAAAAACCTAGCACAAACCGTGTTTATTTTATAGTAACAAGTACATGTATCCATAAAGGAGAAAACAGAGTGAAACCTCAAAATAAAAATGGTTACTGCAAATGTGCGGTTTAACCTAGAAGAACGAAATTTGTTTACCCAAGTGGGACTGGTGTACTGATGATTACCTGAAAGTATCATCAAGATTGGGTCAAAAAACATTTGGTGAGATTTCAGAAGATTCGTAGTTTTTCAGAAGTTGGGCAAGCCCTTTCAATGAAAGTGATATTCGCCAGTCTCTGCTTTGGGCTACATAAATAGCCAACAAACCATAGAGATAGAATTTGGAACTACATTATTGTGCCAAGTTTCAAAGAGCTGGAAGAAACCGCGTTTGATTTAGATTTCCAATTACATGTATCCTTATAAGGAGAAAACAGAGTGAAACCTCAGAATGAAAACGGTTACTGCAAACGAACGGTTTTACCTACAAGAACGAAATTGGTGAGCAGAGTAAGACTGGTGTACTGATCTTTACCTGAAAGTATCATCAAGATTGGGTGAAAAAACATTTGCTGCGATTCCAAGAGATTCGGGGTTTATTGGAAGCTGGGCAAGCCCTTTCAATGAAAGTGATATTCGCCAGTTTCTGTGTTGTGCTACATCAATAGCAAACAAACCATATCGATAGAAGTTGGAACTACTTTATTGTGCCAATTTTCAAAGAGCTAGAACAAACCGTGTTTGATTTAGAGTTCCAACTACATGTATTCATATAGGAGAAAACAGAATGAATCCTCAAAATGAAAACGGTTACTGCAAACGAACGGTTTAAACTAGAAGAACGAAATTTGGTGAGCCAAATGGGACTGGTGTACTGATCATTACCTGAAAGTATCATGAAGATCGGGTGAAAAAACATTTGCTGAGATTTCAGAAGATTCATAGTTTTTTAGAATCTGGGCAAGCCTTTTCAATGAAAGTGATTTTCGCCAGTCTCTGCTGAGGACTGCATCAATAGCAAACAAACCATAGAAAAAGAACTTGGAACTACTTTATTGTGCCAAGTTTCAAAGAGCTAGCACAAACCGTGTTTTATTTAGAGTTCCAACAACATGTATCCATATAGGAGAAAACAGAGTGAAACCTCAAAATGAAAACGGTTACTGCAAATGAACGGTTTAATCTAGAAGAACGTAATTTGTTGAGCCAAGCGGGACTGGTGTACTGATCATTACCTGAAAGTATCATCAAGATTGGGAAAAAGAAACTTTTGCTGTTATTCCAGGAGATTCGTAGTTTTTTTTGAAAGCTGGGCATGCCCTTTCAATGAAAGTGATTTTTGCCAGTCTCTACTTTGGGCTATATCAATAGCAAAGAAACCATAAAGATAGAACTTGGAACTACTTTATTGTGCCAAGTTTCAAAAAGCTAGCACAAACCGTGTTGGATTTAGAGTTCAAACTACATGTATCCATATAGGAGAAAACAGAGTGAAACCTCAAAATGAAAACGTTTACTGCAAAGGAACTGTTTAACCTAGAAGAATGTAATTTGGTGAGCCAAGTGGGACTGATGTACTGATCATTACCTGAAAGTATCATGAAGATTGGGTGAAAAACCATTTTCTGAGATTTCATGAGATTCGTAATTTTTTGGAAGCTCGGCAAGCCCTTTCAATGAAAGTGCTTTTCTCCAATCTCTGCTTTGGGCCACATCAATAGCAAACAAACCATACAGATGGAACTTGGGACTACTTTATTGTGCCATGTTTTAAAGAGCTAGCACAAACCGTTTTTGATGTAGAGTTCCAACTGCCGCAGTCTGGCTTGGCACAAATCATGAGCCACTGAAGCAGGAACAAATTTTATTTTTTAACTGCAGGAAAAACGTCACACAGGCTCCTGGGAAATCCTCTCGACCAGTCAGGAGGCTTCTGCAGGAACCCCCATCCGGAAATAATTCCCGGGAAGTCCCTCTTCCTGCACTTTGCCAACCAATGGGAACCCCAGGGGAATCCCCGTGAAAACTTAAAATAGCGCAGGAAGTCCAAAAATAGCGCGAGAACACAAACGTAGCGGCAGAGGCGGATAATGCCTTGCCTGTCAATCAATACTGTTGGCAAAATGCCCAGGAGCCATACAGACTCGGCTGTGGCTCTCAGCATCTCCCCCCTTCTCTTTAATTAAACAACAAGTAATGTGGCTTAGGGACCATGCCTGTTAGGTAGTCCAATTCAACATATGGTCCTTACCCGTCACCGGATGAACTGACCTCTAGGCGTCAGCCTCCTTTCTTAGGTTGGTACCACTGCAATCGGATCATACCCGTCACTGACTACCTGTCCAGCATATAGCCATACTTGTGGATAGGCCTTTGCACCAGTGGGGGGGTGAAGTTCTTTGCCTCACCTCTGTTGGCCCCCAAATTTGGCCTTCGTGCCAGTGGGGGGGGTGAGGTTCTTTGCCTCACCTCTGTTGGCCCCCAAACTTTAGACCATCACTAGTAGAAGGGAGGAGGATGAAAAATGCCATGACACCAAGCCAATTGAGGGCTCCTTTTAAAAATTGTACCACCGGTGACACCATCAGCAAAAATACTCCAGCACTACCACAATTTGCTGCACCAACAGATAGTTCACAATGCATACAAGTGATACATATAGTCCAGGCAAGTTCTGCAAGCAGTTCAAAGTAGAGGAATCTGTCAATATGTCCATTTCCTCCCAAAGTAAATCGACTCCTTGATTGAGCATTCCTTGTTGAGTTATTATTCACTGATGCATCAGTTTATACAGTTTGTTGTGATAACTACCGAAGAAGCTGTAGTTTGGTTTTATCTTTGTCTTCACCGGCACTGGGATGATGATAGGAATTCTGGCAATGATGTTAGGAAAAAAATTATGTAACATTCCAACAGGCACTAAGAAAACAATTTTTTGAACAATTTACATTATCCTGAACAGAATTATTAAATATAGTGAGAAGGAAAGGTGAAAGCAAACAAACAGATTAGTTAACCTCCTTATTTTTTCACATATTAAAACAATTTTCAACAGCTGTTTACCCAATCTAAATTAAACCATTAAAATCACGTGAATAAAAAAAATTCGGATCCATTTATTCATGAGTGCTCCTCATATAAGATATATGGACATACACACATACAGACATACAACACAAAACAGAAGTGTGCACACATAATATACAACACATAAGACAATAGTAAAGGCCTTGTAGCTTTACCTAGGTGAAATCTCCATTGCAATGTTTTAAAACTCCACAGTCAAAAAATAAAACTGATCAGAAAAACATTAACCTAGGTCTGTATGAGCTCAAAAATAAAATAGAACTTTATGATGTGGGAAAAGGCAATAATAAAATAAATATTGAAAAAAGCATCCTGGTTAATCACTGTTGTAGATGTAAGAATAGCCAAACTGGAGCTCTGGATATCAGCTGTTATGGATTTGAGTCAAATCACCTTTTTTTTTGTTTTTGTTTTTATGTTGGTCCATAGAATTCACTTTGGTTAGTTTCTCTGGAATCCAAATCGGCTGTTGTTCTCCCTGTAGAAACACACAAACAGAACCCCGACTCCAGACAATCACTGGGTCAGGACCTTAGTTAATCTCTCTGGAATCCAAATCGGCTGCTGTTCTCCCTGTGGAAATACACAAACAGACCCCCGATTCCAGACAATCACTGGGTCAGGACCTTTCCATTGTCCTGTTAGAATATCCTTCCAAAGTACCTTAGGCTTATGTACATTTTTTGGACACATATGCCTTTCCGCAGCACTAAGCCCTGATGAATCCAAATTTAAAAAGTTTAGAGTAAAAAGGGTTATTTTCAGTTAGATTTTGTATACTGGAAAACAAAGAGAAAACAGTAGAGGAAGGGGAAATCCTACCAGCATCTTCAAGGGATACTATAGCATTAACTATATACTGACTATCAGAAAATAAATTAAATACAGAATCTTTAAACATCACAAAAACTTGTAAAACTGCATTAAGCTCTACCTTTTGAGCTGATTGTTTGGGTACTAAAAATGTAAAAGTTTGATCAGGGGTAACTACTGCTGCTGCTGTACCATTATTTGACCCATCAGTGAATATATTTGGAGCATTCATGATAGGGGTTTTTCTTGTCATTTTTGGAAAAACTACAGGATGCTTAGACCAAAAAGACAACAAAGGATTAGATGGTAAGTGATTATCAAATGAAACATTAGATTTACACATGATTATTGCCCAAGTATTTAACTCATTAGCTAACTCATCAATTCGATCCATAGTATATGGAGTAATAATTTTATTGGGAGAAATTCCAAACACTCCCTTTGCTGTTTTTATTCCTTTGAGTATTAATTGTCCTACAGCCTCAGGATACCTAGTAAGAATAGTGTTAGGATAATAAGATAAATGTACCCACAATAATGGACCTTCTTGCCAAAATACTCCTGTAGGAATATTTTTTGTTGGTATTACAATAAATAATAAAGGCAAACTTATATCAATTCTATCCAAATGCATATTTTCCATATATGTTTCAATAATTTTTAATGCCTTTCTTGCTTCAGGAGTTAATATGCGGGGTGAATTTGGATCTGATGGACCTTTTAGGATATCAAATAAAGGTTCCAACTCTCCTGTTGGTATGCCTAGATAAGGCCTTATCCAATTTATGTCTCCTAATAACTTTTGAAAGTCGTTAAGTGATCTGAGTTGATCTACTCGTATTTGAATTTTAGGTGGACGGACCATGGTTGAGGATAATAGAACTCCTAAATAATTAATTGGAAAATTTAATTGTACTTTATCTATTGCTATCTATAGATTATAATTTTTTAATAAATTTGTAAGTGTGGGATAACAGTCCAGCAATGTGTTTTTATCTTTGTGTGCTAACAATACATCAACCATATAGTGAAATATTTGTAGTTCATGATTTTGATTTCTAAGTGACTGGATTGCTTTATTAACATAAATTTGACACATAGTTGGGCTGTTAGCCATCCCTTGAGGGAGCACTTTCCATTCATATCTCTGATCAGGACCTTCATGATTCAGTGAAGGGATAGTAAATGCAAAATGTGGACTATCCTCAGGATGAATTGGAATTGAAAAGAAACAATCTTTAATATCTATAGCTAAAACATACCAGGTTTTTGTTAAAGCAGACAATTGGGGAATCCCTGATTGAGCAGGTCCCATAATTACCATCTCATTATTAATGGCTCTTAAATCTTGTAATAATCTCCATTTACCAGATTTCTTTTTAATGACAAAAATGGGAGTGTCATAGGGAGATACAGAAGGTTGTATATGTCCCTCCGCTAATTGTTGTTTGACCAGGTCATGGGCTGCTTGTATCTTTTCTTTAGTCAGAGGCCACTGAGAAACCCATACTGGTCTTTCTGATTTCCAAGTAATTTTTATTTCCTCAGTGACCCCTTCTGAAAACCCAGTCCATATCTATTTATTCCTTGATCTATTTGAATCGGTGCTGCTATACCTTGTTCTCCTAATCTTTTTTCTTCCCTGAAATTTTGTCTGGCCCTAATAGTGGGAATATTTGGATTGATGTTATTTGTTAATGTCAAACCTAATTGATCTAGGACATCTCGTCCCCATAAATTTATAGGAAGATGATCCAATACATATGGCTGTATAGTTCCTTCACATCCTTCAGGATCCTTCCAATCTAAGACCATTGCACTTCTATGGGGATTAGTTGCCACTCCTAGGCCTCGAAGCATTTGAGTGGCTTGTTGTAATGGCCAATGTTTTGGCCATTCTTGACGAGATATGATGCTAAGGTCTGCACCTGTATCCAGTAGCCCATTAAATTCATGTCCTTGAATATTTAGTTTTAGCATTGGGCGAGAATCTGAATTCAAAGACAGCATAGCCCAATCTACACCTGTGGAGCCTAAACCCCTGGAACCTCTTTCCATAGTACTACTGGAAAATTTATCATGTAGGCTGGATATTATTAATAACTGTGCTATTCTATCTCCTGGTGAAATTACTGATATACCCTTTGGAGAACTAGCTATAATTTTTATTTCACCTTCATAATCGGGATCAATTACCCCGGGACTTATCATAAGTCCTTTTAGCGTAGAAGAACTGCGTCCTAACAATAAGCCTACTGTTCCTTGGGGAAGAGTTCCTTTTACTCCTGTGGGAATGATTTGAACTCCCATCTCTGGAGTTAGTACTGCTCTGGCGGAGGCGCAGATGTCCAACCCTGCGCTCCCTCTGGTTCGTCTGATGAGAGATCTGATGGATAGTGTGTCCTGGGCACTACCCTGATGGTGTTGCTGGGTTCCTCCATGGTGTTTCTGGGTTCCTCCAGTGCCCCGTACATTTGTGGTCGTGGGCCCTGAAGCATTGTGCCCCCCTGTCCGTTTTTTGGCAATGGAGCCTGATGCCTTTCTCCACGATATCGTGGGTAACCACCTGGTCCTTGTCTGTTTTTTGATAATGGAGTACCCTCTATGGTGGTTTGAGAACGGCATTCATTAGCCCAATGTCTCCCTCTACAGCATCGTGGGCAAATATTTGGTGTTCTATTCCTTTGATACCTAACTTTGTTAAACCTTCCTCCTATGGGGCAACTCCTTTTAAAATGTCCTGTTTGTTCACAATTGTAGCATGTTTTTGGCATGGCATCTAAAGCCTGTTGTACTGCTGCCAAGACTTGTCTTTGTTCATTAATGTCTCTATATAATTTAATATATGTGTTTAAATCTTCATGTCTCCATGGTCTAAGGACCTCTCTGCAGCAACGATTTGCTTGGTCATAAGCCAGTTGTTTTATAAATGGCATTGCTTGTTCTGTATCCCCCAAAATTCTGGAAGATGCTTGAATGAGCCTATCTACAAATTCAGGGTAAGGTTCATTAGTTCCTTGTATTACCTTAGATAATTGACCTTGTAATCTCCATGCCCCTGTAAAGTTTTCCATGCCCTAACCGCATCTACAGCGATTTGTGCGTATACGCCAGGATCATATTCATTTTGTTGCCATTGACCCTCATAAGGTCCTTTTCCTAACAACATATCTAGATTTCTTTGAGGGTAACCGGCTGCTGCATTTCGCCTAGCTGTCTCTCTGCAAAATTCCTCATTGGCAACCTTCCATAACAAATATTGTCCTCCATTTGGACACAGATTTACACACGCTATCCCAATCTGCTGGATTCATGTCCAAGTTGGTAATGGATTCGACCATGCTTACAGTGAAGGGTGCTTGAGGACCATAGGTTGTTACAGCCTCCTTTAACTGCTTCACTGTTTTAAACTCTAATGCACGGTGAATTCGCTGCCCTCCTGCGTGCTCAAGTACAGGGCATGCAAATCTTTGAGGTCCTGTCTCAGGATCCCATCTATCACCTACAGGGTTTGAGAGGGTTGAGGGCCACTCAGCTATCTCCATAGGTGGAGCTATTGGTTAAATTACGCCCTCTGGTGGTAGAACGGTGTTAGTAGCAGCCTCCTGTTGTAGCTTTTTTCCTAATAGCTGTTTCTTCTCTAAGCTTTCTTCCTTTAAATTTTCTTCCTCTGTCTCACTAGCTTGAGAGACCTTCTCTTTTGCTTGATCTAAATTGTCTTTCCCCATGGTTTGAACCTCTAACAATTTATTTAACACTCTTTTGGTTTGTTTTTTACTAATTTCTAATCTGTTACAAAGATAACGCAACCCAATAAGATAACACAAAACAAAACCGAAACAGAATGAAACAAAAATGGAACAAAAAATCATTGTATCAATTTTCCTATTTTCTTGATATGCACATTTGTGGTCTATTTCTATCTCTTCCTCAGGGGCAAACAACTTCAAACCTTGAGCCAACCATTTTTCCCAGTTTGCCTGAGAAAATTCTAGTGATAGGCAGCTTGAAACAAAAACAAAACAAATCAAAGCAAGAACATATTCTTTTTTAAAATGGTCACCCATTCTTTTGCCTTCCCTTAGGGGCAAGCAATTTCACTTACCCCGAAGAAGCCTCAGTCGTTCCCCGTGCGGACCGCCAAATGCCGCAGTCTGGCTGGGCAAAAATCACGAGCCACTGAAGCAGGAACAAACTTTATTTTTTAACTGCAGGAAAAACCTCACACAGGCTCCTGGGAAATCCTCCCAAAGAACCAGGAGGCTCCTGCAGGAAACCCTAGCCGGAAATACTCCCCGGTAAATCCCTAAACTGCACTTTCCCAACAAACGGGAAACCCAGGGGAATCTCCTTGAGAACTCAAAATAGCACAGGAAGTCCAAAAATAGCGCAAGAACGCAAAAGTAGCGACAGAGGCGGATAATGCCTCGCCTGTGAATCAATACTGTTGGAAAAATGCCCCGGAGCCATACAGACTCGGCTATGGCTCTCAGCATCCAACTACATGTATCCATATAGAAGAAAACAGAGTAAAACCTCAAAATGAAAACGGTTACTGCAAAAGAACGGTTTATCCTAGAAGAACGAAATTTGGTGAGCCAACTGGGACTGGTGTACTGATAATTACCTGAAAGTATCAGGAAGATTGAGTGAAAAAAAATTTGCTGAGATTCCAAGAGATACGTAGTTTTTTGGAAGCTGGGCAAGCCCTTTCAATGAAAGTGATTTTCGCCAGTCTTTGCATTGGGCTACATCAATAACAAACAAACCATAGAGATAAAACTTGGAACTACTTTATTTCACCAAATTTATAAGAGCTAGCACAAACCGTGTTTGATTTAGAGTTCCAACTACATGTATCCATATAGGAGAAAACAGAGTGAAACCTCAAAATGAAAACGGTTACTGCAAACGAGCAGTTTAACCTAGAAGAACGAAATTTGGTGAGCCAAGTGGGACTGGTGTACTGATCATTACCTGAAAGTATCATGAAGATTGGGGAAAAAAAACATTTGCTGAGATTCCAGATGATTCGTAGTTTTTTGGAAGCTGGGCAAGCCTTTTCAATGAAAGTGATTTTCGCCACTCTCTGCTTTGGGCTACATCAATAGCAAACAAACAATAGAGACAGAAGTTGGAACTAATTTTGTACCAAGTTTCAAAGAGCTAGCACAAACCGTGTTTGATTTAGAGTTCCAACTACATGTATCCATATAGGAGAAAAGCGAGTGAAACCTCAAAATGAAAACGGTTACTGCAAACGAAAGGTTTTACCTAGAAGAACCAAAATTGGTGAGCCAAGTGGGATTGGTGTACTGATCATTACCTGAAAGTATCATGAAGATTGGGTGAAAAAACATTTGCTGAGATTCCAGAAGATTCGTAGTTTTATGGAAGCTGGTCAAGTCTTTTCAATGAAAGTGATTTTCGCTAGTCTCTGCTTTGGGCTACATCAATAGTAAACAAACCATTGAGATAGAACTTGGATCTTCTTTATTGTGCCAAGTTTCAAAGACGTAGCACAAACCGTGTTTGATTTAGAGTTCCAACTACATGTATCCATATAGGAGAAAACAGAGTGAAACCTCAAAATGAAAACAGTTATTGCAAACGAAAGGTTTAACCTAGGAGAACGACATTTGGTGAGAAAAGTGGGACTAGTGTACTGATCATTACCTGAAAGTATCATCAAGATTGGGTGAAAAAACTTTTGCTGAGATTCCAGGAGATTTGTAGTTTTTTGGAAGCTGGGCAAGCCCTTTCAATGAAAGTGATTTTCGCCAGTCTCTGCTTTGATCTACATCAATAGCAAACAAACCATAGAGATAGAAGTTGGAACTAATTTTGTACCAAGTTTCAAAGAGCTAGCACAAACCATGTTTGATTTAGAGTTCCAACTACATGTATCCATATAGGAGTAAACTGAGTGAAACCTCAAAATGAAAACGGTTACTGCAAACGAACGGTTTTACCTAGAAGAACCAAAATTGGTGAGCCAAGTGGGATTGGTGTACTGATCATTACCTGAAAGTATCATGAAGATTGGGTGAAAAAACATTTGCTGAGATTCCAGAAGATTCGTAGTTTTATAGAAGCTGGTCAAGTCTTTTCAATGAAAGTGATTTTCGCTAGTCTCTGCTTTGGACTACATCAATAGTAAATAAACCATTGAGATAAAACTTGGATCTTCTTTATTGTGCCAAGTTTCAAAGAGCTAGCACAAACCGGGTTTGATTTAGAGTTCCGACTACATGTATCCATATAGCAGAAAACAGAGTGAAACCTCAAAATGAAAACGGTTATTGCAAAAGCACGGTTTAACCAAGTAGAACGAAATTTGGTGAGCCAAGTTGGAATGGTGTACTGATCATTACCTGAAAGTATTATAAAGATTGGGTGAAAAAACTGTTGCTGAGATTACAGGAGATTCGTAGTTTTTTGGAAGCTGTGCAAGCCTTTTCAATGAAAGTGATTTTCGCCAGTCTCTGCATTGGGCTACATCAATAGCAAACAAACCAGAGAGATAAAAGTTGGATCTTGTTTATTGTGCCCAGTTTCAAAGAGCTAGCATAAACCGTGTTTGATGTAGATTTCAAACTATATATATCCATAAGGAGAAAACAGTGAAACCTCAAAAGGAAAACGGTTACTGCAAAGGAACGGTTTAACTTAGAAGTACGAAATTTGGTGAGCCAAGTGGGATTTCATTACCCGAAAGTATCATCAAGATTGGGTGAAAAAACATTTGCGGAGATTCCAGGAGATTTGTAGTTTTTTGGAAGTTGGGCAAGCCTTTCAATGAAAGTGATTTTCGCAAGTCTCTGCTTTGGGCTACATCAATAGAAAACAAACCATAGAAATAGAACTTGGAACTACTTTATTGTGGCAAATTTCAAAGAGCTAGCACAAACCGTGTTTGATTTAGAGTTCGAACTACATGGATCCATATAAGAGAGAAGAGAGTGAAACCTCAAAATGAAAACGGTTACTGCAAACGAACAGTTTGACCTAGAAGTACGAAATTTGGTGAGCCAAGTAGGATTGGTGTACTGATCATAACCTGAAAGCATCATCAATATCGGTTGAAAAAACATTTACTGAGATTCCAGGAGATTAGTAGTTTTTTGGAAGCTGAGCAAGCCATTTCAATGAAAGTGATTTTCACCAGTCTCTGATTTGGGCTACATCAATAGCAAAAAAACCAAAGAAATACAACTTTGAACTACTTTATTGTGCCAAGTTTCAAAGAGCTAGCACACACTGTGTTTGATTTAGAGTTTAAATACATGTATCCATATAGGAAAAAACAGAGTGAAACCTCAAAATGAAAACGGTTACTGCAAACGAACGGTTTAACCTAGAAGAAAAAATTTGGTGAGCGAAGTGGGATTGGTGTACTGATCATTACCTGAAAGTATCATGAAGACTGGGTGAAAAAACATTTGCTGAGATTCCATAAGATTCGTAGTTTTATGGAAGCTGGTCAAGTCCTTTCAATGACAGTGACTTTCGCTAGTCTCTACTTTGGGCTACATCAATAGTAAACAAACCATAGAGATAAAACTTGAATCTTCTTTATTGTGCCAAGTTTCAAAGAGCTAGCACAAACCGTTTTTTATTTAGAGTTCCAACTACATGTATCCATATAGGAGGAAACAGAGTGAAACCTCAAAATGAAAACGGTTATTGCAAACGAAAGGTTTAACCCAGGAGAACGACATTTGGTGAGAAAAGTGGGACTGGTGTACTGATGATTACCTGAAAGTATCATCAAGATTGGGTGAAAAAACGTTTGCTGAGATACCAGGAAATTTGTAGTTTTTTGGAAGCTGGGCAAGCCCTTTCAATGAAAGTGATTTTCGCCAGTCTCTGCTTTGAGCTACATCAATAGCAAACAAACCATAGAGATAGAACTTGGAACTAATTTATTGTGCCAAGTTTCAAAGAGCTTGCACAAACCATGTTTGATTTAGAGTTCCAAATACATGTATCCCTATAGGAGAAAACAGAGTGAAACCTCTAAATGAAAACCGTTACTGTAAACGAACAGTTTAACCTAGAAGAACGAAATTTGGTGAGCCAAGTGGGATTGGTGTACTGATCATTACCTGAAAGCATCATCAAGATTTGGTGAAAAAACATTTTCTGAGATTTCAGGAGATTTGTAGTTTTTACGAAGCTGGGCAAGCCCTTTCAATGAAAGTGATTTTCGCCAGTCTTTGCTTTGGGCTACATCAATAGCAAACAAACCATAGAGACATAACTGGGAACTACTTTATTGTGCCATGTTTCAAAGAGCTAGCGCAAACCGTGTTTGATTTAGAATTCCAACTACATATATCCATATAGGAGAAAACGGAGTGAAACCTTAAAATTAAAACGGTTACTGCAAACGAACGGTTTGACCTAGAAGAACGAAATTTGGTGAGCCAAGTGGGATTGGTGTACTCATCATTACCTGAAAGGATGATCAAGATTGGGTGAAAAAATATTTGCTGATATTCCAGGAGATTCATAGTTTTTTGAAAGCTGGGCAAGCCCTTTCAATCAAAGTGATTTTCGCCAGTCTCTGCTTTAGGCTACATGAATAGCAAACAAACCATAGAGATAGAACTTGGAACCACTTTATTGTGCCACGTTTCAAAGAGCTAGCACAAACCGGGTTTGGTTTAGAGTTCCGACTACATGTATCCATATAGCAAAAAACAGAGTAAAACCTAAAAATAAAAACGGTTATTGCAAAAGAACGGTTTAACCTAGAAGAACGAAATTGGGTGAGCCAAGTTGGAATGGTGTACTGATCATTACCTGAAAGTATCATATAGATTGGGTGAAAAAACATTGGCTGAGATTCCAGGAGATTCGTAGTTTTTTGGAAACTGTGAAAGCCCTTTCAATGAAAGTGATTTTCGCCAGTCTCTGCATTGGGCTATATCAATAGCAAACAAACCAGAGAGATAAAACTTTGATCTTGTTTATTGTGCCCATTTTCAAAGAGCTAGCATAAACCGTGTTTGATGTAGATTTCAAACTATATATATCCATAAGGAGAAAACAGAGTGAAACCTCGAAAGGAAAACGGTTTCTGCAAACGAACGGTTTAACCTAGAAGTACGAAATTTGGTGAGCTAAGTGGGATTTCATTACCTGAAAGTATCATCAAGATTGGGTGAAAAAACATTTGCTGAGATTCCAGGAGATTTGTAGTTTTTTGGAAGCTGGGCAAGCCCTTTCAATAAAAGTAATTTTTGCCAGTCTCTGCTTTGGGCTACATCAATAGCAAACAAACTATAGAGATAGAACTTTGAACTACTTTATTGTGCCAAGTTTCAAATAGCTAGCACAAACCGTGTTTGATTTAGAGTTCCAACTACATGTATCCATATAGGAGAAAACCGAGTGAAACCTCAAAATGAAAACGGTTACTGCAAACGAACGGTTTAACCTAGAAAAATGAAATTTGGTGAGCCAAGTGGGATTGGTGTACTGATCATTACCTGAAAGTATCATCAAGATTGGGTGAAAAAACGTTTGCTGAGATACCAGGAGATTTGTAGTTTTTTGGAATTTGGGCAAGCCCTTTCAATTAAAGTGATTTTCGCCAGTCTCTGCTTTGAGCTAAATCAATAGCAAACAAACCATGGAGATAGAACTTGGAACTAATCTATTGTGCCAACTTTCAAAGAGCTAGCACAAACCTTGTTTGATTTAGAGTTCCAACTACATGTAACCATATAGGAGAAATCAGAGAGAAACCTCAAAATGAAAACAAAAACTTCAAACGACGGGTTTAACCTAGAAGAATGAAATTTGGTGAGCCAAGTGGGACTGGTGTACTGATCATTACCTGAAAGTGTCATCAAAATTGGGTGAAAACACATTTGCTGAGATTCCAGAAGATTCGTAGTTTTTTGGAAGCTGGACAAGCCTTTTCGATGAAAGTGATTTTCTCCAGTCTCTGCTTTAAGCTACATCAATAGAAAACAAACCATAGAGATAGAACTTGGAACTACTTTATTGTGGCAAGTTTCAAAGATCTAGCACACACCGTGTTTAATTTAGAGTTCAAATACATGTATCCATAAAGGAGAGAAGAGAGTGAAAACTCAAAATGAAAACGGTTACTGCAAACGAAAGATTTAACCTAGAAGAACGAAATTTGGTGAGCCAAGTGCGACTGGTGTACTGATCATTACCTGAAAGTATCATCAAGACTGGGTGAAAAAACATTTTCTGAGATTCAAGGAGATTCGTATTTTTTACTAAGCTGGGCAAGCCCTTTCAATAAAAGAGATTTTCGCCAGTCTCTGCTTGAGCTACATCAATAGCAAACAAACCATAGAGATAGAACATGGAACTACTTTATTGTGCAAAGATTGAAAGTGCTAGCACAAACCTTGTTTGATTTAGAGTTCCAACTATATGTATCCATATAGGAGAAAACAGAGTGAAACCTAAAAATGAAAGCGGTTACTGCAAACGAACGGTTTAAACTAGAAGAACGAAATTTGGTGAGCCAAGTGGGACTGTTGTAATGATCATTACCTGAAAGTATCATCAAGATTGGGTGAGAAAACGTTGGCTGAGATTCCAGGAGATTCGTAGTTTTTTCTAAGCTGGGAAAGCCCTTTCATTGAAAGTGATTTTCGAAAGTCTCTGCTTTGGGCTACATCAATAGCAAACAAACCATAGAGATAGAACTTGGAACTACTTTATTGTGCCAAGTTTCAAAGAGCTAGAAGAAACCGTGTTTTATTTACAGTTTCAACTGCATGTATCCATATAGGAGAAAACAGAGTGAATCCTCAAAATGAAAACGGTTACTGCAAACGAACGGTTTAACCTAGAAGAACGAAATTTGGTGAGCCAAGTGGGACTGGTGTAATGATAATTACCTGAAAGTGTCATAAAGATTGGGTGAAAAAATTTTGCTGATTTTTAGGAGATTCGTAGTTTTTTGGAAGCTGGACAAGCCCTTTCAATGAAAGTGATTTTTGCCAGTCTCTGCTTTGGGCTACATCAATAGCAAAGAAACCATAGATATAGAACTTGAAACTACTTTATTGTGCCAAGTTTCATAGATCTAGCACAAACTATGTTTGATTTAGAGTTCCAAATACATGTATCCATATAGGAGAAAACCGAGTGAAACCTCAAAATGAAAACGGTTACTGCAAACGAACGGTTTAACCTAGAAGAATGAAATTTGGTTAGCCAAGTGCGACTGGTGTACTTATCATTTCCTGAAAATATCATCAAGGTTGGGTGAAAAAACATTTGCTAAGATTCCAGAAGATTCGTAGTTTTTGGAAGCTGGGCAAGCCCTTTCGAAAGTGATTTTAGCCAGTCTCTGCTTTGGGCTACATCAATAGCAAACAAACCATAGAGATAGAACTTCGAACTACTTTATTGTGCCAAGTTTCAAAGAGCTGGCAAAAACCGTGTTGGATTTAGATATCCAAATACATGTATCCAAATCGGAGAAAACAGAGTGAAACCTCAAAATGAGAAAGGTTACTGCAAATGAACGGTTTAACCTAGAAACACGAATTTTGGTAAGCCAAGTGAGATTTTGTACTGATGATTACCTGAAAGTATCATTAAGATTGGTGAAAAAATATTTGCTGAGATTCCAGGAGATTCGTAGTTTTTTTGAAGCTGGGGAAGCCCTTTCAATGAAAGTGATTTTTGCAAGTTTCTGCTTTGGGCTACATCAATAGCAAACAAACCATAGAGATAGAACTTGGAACTACTTTATTTACCAAGTTTCAAAGAGCTAGCACAAATCGTGTTTTTTTTTTAGAGTTCCAACTACATGTATCCATATAGAAGAAAAGAGAGTGAAACCTGAAAATTAAAACGTTTACTGCAAACGAACGGTTTAACCTAGAAAAACGAAATTTGGTGAGCCAAGTAAAATTGGTGTATTGATCATTACCTGAAAGTATCATCATGATTTGATGAAAAGACATTTGCTGAGATTCCAGGAGATTCGTAGATTTTTGGAAGCTGGGCAAGCCCTTTAAATGAAAGGGATTTTCGCCAGTCTCTGCTTTGGGCTAGTTCAATAGCAAACAAACCATAGAGATAGAAATTGAAACTACTTTATTGTGCCAAGTTACAAAAAGCTTGCGCAAACCGTGTTTGATTTACAGTTCAAACTAAATGTATCCATGTAAGAAAAAACAGAGTGAAACCTCAAAATGAAAAAGGTTACTGCAAACGAATGGTTTCACGTAGAAGAAAGAAATTTGGTGAGCCAAGTAGGATTGGTGAACTAATCATTACCTGAAAGCATCATCAAGATGGGGTGAAAAAACATATGCTGAGATTCCAGGAGATTTGTAGTTTTTTGGAAGCTGGGCAAGCCCTTTCAATGAAAGTGATTTTCGCCAGTCTCTGCCTTGGGCTACATCGATAGCAAACAAACCATAGTGATAGAACTTGGAACTACTTTATTGTGCCAAGTTCTGAAGAGCTAGCACAAACCGTGTTTTATTCAGAATTTCAACTACATATATATACATACGAGAAAAGAGAGTGAAACCTTAAAATGAAAACGGTTATTGCAAACGAACGGTTTAACATGGAAGAACGAAATTTGGTGAGCCAAGTTGGAATGGTTTACTGATCATTACCTGAAAGTATCATATAGATTGGGTGAAAAAACATTTGCTGAGATTCCAGGAGATTCGTAGTTGTTTGAAAGCTGTGCAAGCCCATTCAATGAGAGTGATTTTCGCAAGTCTCTGCTTTGGGCTACATCAATAGCAAACAAACCAGAGAGATAAAACTTGGATCTTGTTTATTGTGCCCAGTTTCAAAGCGCTAGCACAAACTATGTTTGATGTTGATTTCAAACTACATATATCCATAAGGAGAAAACATAGTGAAACCTCAAAATGAAAACGGTTACTGCAAACGAACGGTTTAACCTAGAAGAACAAAATATGGTGAGCCAAGTGGGATTTCATTACCTGAAAGTATCATCAAGATTGGGTGAAAAAACATTTGCTGTGATTCCAGGAGATTTGTAGTTTTTTGGAAGCTGGGCAAGCCCTTTCAATGAAAGTGATTTTCTCCAGTCTTTGCTTTAAGCTACATCAATAGAAAACAAACCATAGAGATAGAACTTGGAACTACTTTATTGTGCAAAGATTCAAAGAGCTAGCACAAACCGTGTTTGATTTAGAGTTCCAACTATATATATCCATATAGGAGAAAACCCAGTGAAAACTCAAAATGAAAATGGTTACTGCAAACGGACGGTTTAACCTAAAGAAAAAAATTATGTGAGCCAAGGGCGACTTGTGTCCTGATCATTACCTGAAAGTATCATCAAGATTGGGTGAAAAAACATTTGCTGAGATTTCAGGAGATTCGTAGTTTTTTGGAAGCTGGGCAAGCCCTTTCAATTTAAGTGATTTTCGCCAGTGTCTTTATTGGGCTACATCAATAGCAAACAAACCATAGAGATAGAACTTAGAACTACATTATTGTGCCAAGTTTCAAAGAGCTAGCACAAACCGTCTTTGATTTAGAGTTCCAACTACATGTATTTATATATGAGAAAACAGAGTGAAACCTCAAAATGTAAATGGTTACTGCAAACGAACGGTTTAACCTAGAAGAACGAAATTTGGTGAGCCAAGTGGGACTGGTGTACTGATCATTACCTGAAAGTATCATGAATATTAGGTGAAAAAACATTTGCTGAGATTCCAGGAGATTCGTAGTTTTTTGGTAGCTGGGCAAGCCCTTTAAATGAAAGTGATTTTAGCCAGTCTATGCTTGGGCTACATCAATAGCAAACAAACCATAGATATAGAACTTGGAACCACTTTCTTGTGCCAAGTTTCAAAGAGCTAGCACAAACCGTGTTTGATTTAGAGTTTCAACTAGATGTATCCATTAAAGGAGAAAACAGAGTGAAACCTGAAAATGAAAACGGTTACTGCAAACGAACGGTTTAACCTAGAAGAACGAAATTTGGTGAGCCAAGCGGGATTTCATTACCTGAAAGTATCATCAAGATTGGGTGAAAAAACATTTGCTGAGATTCCAGGAGATTTGTAGTTTTTTGGAAGCTGGGCAAGCCCTTTCAATGAAAGTGATTTTCTCTAGTCTCTGCTTTAAGCTACATCAATAGAAAACAAACCATAGAGATAGAACTTGGAACTACTGTATTGTGTCAAGTTTCAAAGAACTAGCACAAACCGTGTTTGATTTAGAGTTCCAACTACATTTATCCATATAGGAGAAAACCCAGTGAAACCTCAAAATGAAAACGGTTACTGCAAACGAACGGTTTAACCTAGAAGAACGAAATTTGGTGAGCCAAGTGGGATTGGTGTACTGATCATTACCTGAAAATATCATCAAGATTGGGTGAAAAAACATTTGCTCATATTCCAGAAGATTCATAGTTTTTTAGAAGCTGGGCAAGCCCTTTCAATTTAAGTGATTTTTGCCAGTCTCTGCTTTGGGCTACATCAATAGCAAACAAACATAGAGATAGAACTTGGAACTACTTTATTGTGCAAAGTTTCAAATAGGTAGCACAAACCGTGTTTGATTTAGAGTTCCAACTCCATGTATTTATATAGGAGAAAACAGAGTGAAACCTCAAAATGAAAACGGTTACTGCACACGAACGGTTTAACCTAGAAGAACGAAATTTGGTGAGCCTAGTGCGACTGGTGTACTGATCATTACCTGAAAGTATCATCAAGATTGGGTGAAAAAGCATTCGCTGAGATTCCAGGAGATTCGTAGTTTTTTAAAAGCTGGGCAAGCCCTTTCAATGAAAGTGATTTTCGCAAGTCTCTGCTTTGGGCTACATCAATAGAAAACAAACCATAAAGATAGAACTTGGAACTACTTTATTGTGCCAAGTTTCAAAGAGCTAGAAGAAACCGTGTTTTATTTACAGTTTCAACTGCATGTATCCATATAGGAGAAAACAGAGTGAATCCTCAAAATGAAAACGGTTACTGCAAACGAACGGTTTAACCTAGAAGAACGAAATTTGGTGAGCCAAGTGGGACTGGTGTAATGATCATTACCTGAAAGTGTCATAAAGATTGGGTGAAAAAATTTTGCTGATTTTTAGGAGATTCGTAGTTTTTTGGAAGCTGGGCAAGCCCTTTCAATGAAAGTGATTTTTGCCAGTCTCTGCTTTGGGCTACATCAATAGCAAAGAAACCATAGATATAGAACTTGAAACTACTTTATTGTGCCAAGTTTCATAGATCTAGCCCAAACTATGTTTGATTTAGAGTTCCAAATACATGTATCCATATAGGAGAAACCCGAGTGAAACCTCAAAATGAAAACGGTTACTGCAAACGAACGGTTTAACCTAGAAGAACGAAATTTGGTTAGCCAAGTGCGACTGGTGTACTTATCATTTCCTGAAAATATCATCAAGTTTGGGTGAAAAAACATTTGCTAAGATTCCAGAATATTCGTAGTTTTTACGAAGCTGGGCAAGCCCTTTCGAAAGTGATTTTAGCCAGTCTCTGCTTTGGGCTACATCAATAGCAAACAAACCATAGAGATAGAACTTGGAACTACTTTATTGTGCCAAGTTTCAAAGAGCTAGCACAATCCGTGTTGGATTTAGATTTCCAACTACATGTATCAAAATAGGAGAAATCAGAGTGAAACCTCAAAATTAAAACGGTTACTGAAAACGAACGGTGTAACCTAAAAGAACGAAATTTTGAGTCAAGTAAAATTGGTGTACTGATCATTATCTGAAAGTATCATCAAGATTGGGTGAAAAAACGTTTGCTGAGATCTCAGGAGATTCGTAGTTTTTTGGAAGCTGGGCAAGCCCTTTCAATGAAAGTGATTTTCTCTAGTCTCTGCTTTGAGCTACATCAATAGCAAACAAACCATAGTGATAGAACTTGGAACTAATTTATTGTGCCAAGTTTCAAAAAGCTTGCACAAACCATGTTTGATTTAGAGTTCCTACTACGTGTATCCATATAGGAGAAAACAGAGTGAAAACTCTAAATGAAAACCATTACTGCAAACGAACGGTTTAACCTAGAAGAACGAAATTTGGTGAGCCAAGTTAAATTGGTGTACTGATCATTACCTGAAAGTATCATCATGATTGGGTGAAAAAACATTTGCTGAGATTCCATTAGATTCGTAGTTTTTTGGAAGCTTGGCAAGACCTTTCAATGAAAGTGATTTTCACCAGTCTCTGTTTGGTCTACATTAATAGCAATCAAACTATAGAGATAGAACGTGGAACTATTTTATATTTCCAAGTTTACAAGAGCTAGCACAAACCGTGTTTGATTTATAGTTCCAACTACATGTATTCATATAAAAGAAAACTGAGTGAAACCTCAAAATGAAAACGGTTACTGCAAACGAACGGTTTAACCTAGAAGAACGAAATTTGGTTAGCCAAGTGGGACTGGTATACTGATCATTACCTGAAAGTATCATCAAGATTGGGTAAAAAACCATTTGCTGAGATTTCAGGAGATTCGTAGTTTTTTGGAAGCTGGGCGAGCCCTTTCAATGAAAGTGATTTTCGCCAGTCTCTGCTTTCGGCAATATCAATAGCAAACAAACCGTAGAGAAAGAACTTGGAACTCTTTTATTGTGCCAAGTTTCAAAGAGCTAGCACAAACTATGTTTGATTTAGAGTTCCAAATACATTTATCCATATCGAAGAAAACAGAGTGAAACCTCAAAATGAAAACGGATACTGCAAACGAACGGTTTCACGTAGAAGAACGAAATTTGGTGAGCCAAGTGGGATTGGTGTACTGATCATTACCTGAAAGCATCATCAAGATTTGGTGAAAAAACATTTTCTGAGATTTCAGGAGATTCGTAGTTTTTACGAAGCTGGGCAAGCCCTTTCAATGAAAGTGATTTTCGCCAGTCTCTGCTTTGGGCTACATCAATAGCAAACAAACCATAGAGATAGAACTGGGAACTACTTTATTGTGCCATGTTTCAAAGAGCTAGCGCAAACCGTGTTTGATTTAGAATTCCAACTACATATATCCATATAGGAGAAAACGGAGTGAAACCTTAAAATTAAAACGGTTACTGCAAACGAACGGTTTGACCTAGAAGAACGAAATTTGGTGAGCCAAGTGGGATTGGTGTACTCATCATTACCTGAAAGGATGATCAAGATTGGGTGAAAAAATATTTGCTGATATTCCAGGAGATTCATAGTTTCTTGAAAGCTGGGCAAGCCCTTTCAATCAAAGTGATTTTCGCCAGTCTCTGCTTTAGGCTACATGAATAGCAAACAAACCATAGAGATAGAACTTGGAACCACTTTATTGTGCCACGTTTCAAAGAGCTAGCACAAACCGGGTTTGGTTTAGAGTTCCGACTACATGTATCCATATAGCAAAAAACAGAGTAAAACCTAAAAATAAAAACGGTTATTGCAAAAGAACGGTTTAACCTAGAAGAACGAAATTGGGTGAGCCAAGTTGGAATGGTGTACTGATCATTACCTGAAAGTATCATATAGATTGGGTGAAAAAACATTGGCTGAGATTCCAGGAGATTCGTAGTTTTTTGGAAACTGTGAAAGCCCTTTCAATGAAAGTGATTTTCGCCAGTCTCTGCATTGGGCTATATCAATAGCAAACAAACCAGAGAGATAAAACTTTGATCTTGTTTATTGTGCCCATTTTCAAAGAGCTAGCATAAACCGTGTTTGATGTAGATTTCAAACTATATATATCCATAAGGAGAAAACAGAGTGAAACCTCGAAAGGAAAACGGTTTCTGCAAACGAACGGTTTAACCTAGAAGTACGAAATTTGGTGAGCTAAGTGGGATTTCATTACCTGAAAGTATCATCAAGATTGGGTGAAAAAACATTTGCTGAGATTCCAGGAGATTTGTAGTTTTTTGAAAGGTCTGCAAGCCCTTTCAATAAAAGTAATTTTTGCCAGTCTCTGCTTTGGGCTACATCAATAGCAAACAAACTATAGAGATAGAACTTTGAACTACTTTATTGTGCCAAGTTTCAAAAAGCTAGCACAAACCGTGTTTGATTTAGAGTTCCAAATACATGTATCCATATAGGAGAAAACCGAGTGAAACCTCAAAATGAAAACGGTTACTGCAAACGAACGGTTTAACCTAGAAAAATGAAATTTGGTGAGCCAAGTGGGATTGGTGTACTGATCATTACCTGAAAGTATCATCAAGATTGGGTGAAAAAACTTTTGCTGAGATACCAGGAGATTTGTAGTTTTTTGGAATTTGGGCACGCCCTTTCAATTAAAGTGATTTTCGCCAGTCTCTGCTTTGAGCTAAATCAATAGCAAACAAACCATGGAGATAGAACTAGGAACTAATTTATTGTGCCAAGTTTCAAAGAGCTAGCACAAACCTTGTTTGATTTAGAGTTCCAACTACATGTAACCATATAGGAGAAATCAGAGAGAAACCTCAAAATGAAAACAAAAACTTCAAACGACGGGTTTAACCTAGAAGAATGAAATTTGGTGAGCCAAGTGGGACTGGTGTACTGATCATTACCTGAAAGTGTCATCAAAATTGGGTGAAAACACATTTGCTGAGATTCCAGGAGATTCGTAGTTTTTTGGAAGCTGGACAAGCCTTTTCGATGAAAGTGATTTTCTCCAGTCTCTGCTTTAAGCTACATCAATAGAAAACAAACCATAGAGATAGAACTTGGAACTACTTTATTGTGGCAAGTTTCAAAGATCTAGCACACAACGTGTTTAATTTAGAGTTCAAATACATGTATCCATAAAGGAGAGAAGAGAGTGAAAACTCAAAATGAAAACGGTTACTGCAAACGAAAGATTTAACCTAGAAGAACGAAATTTGGTGAGCCAAGTGCGACTGGTGTACTGATCATTACCTGAAAGTATCATCAAGACTGGGTGAAAAAACATTTTCTGAGATTCAAGGAGATTCGTATTTTTTACTAAGCTGGGCAAGCCCTTTCAATAAAAGAGATTTTCGCCAGTCTCTGCTTGGGCTACATCAATAGCAAACAAACCATAGATACAGAACTTGGAACCACTTTCTTGTGCCAGGTTTCAAAGAGCTAGCACAAACCGTGTTTGATTTAGAGTTCCAACTATATGTATCCATATAGGAGAAAACAGAGTGAAACCTAAAAATGAAAGCGGTTACTGCAAACGAACGGTTTAACCTAGAAGAACGAAATTTGGTGAGCCAAGTGAGACTGTTGTAATGATCATTACCTCAAAGTATCATGAAGATTGTGTGAAAAAACGTTGGCTGAGATTCCAGGAGATTCATAGTTTTTTCTAAGCTGGGAAAGCCCTTTCATTGAAAGTGATTTTCGAAAGTCTATGCTTTGGGCTACATCAATAGCAAACAAACCATAGAGATAGAACTTGGAACTACTTTATTGTGCCAAGTTTCAAAGAGCTAGAAGAAACCGTGTTTTATTTACAGTTTCAACTGCATGTATCCATATAGGAGAAAACAGAGTGAATTCTCAAAATGAAAACGGTTACTGCAAACGAACGGTTTAACCTAGAAGAACGAAATTTGGTGAGCCAAGTGGGACTGGTGTAATGATCATTACCTGAAAGTGTCATAAAGATTGGGTGAAAAAATTTTGCTGATTTTTAGGAGATTCGTAGTTTTTTGGAAGCTGGGCAAGCCCTTTCAATGAAAGTGATTTTTTTTTTCACTTTATATTTATTTATTTATTTATTTATTTATTTATTTTTATTTATTTTTTTTATTGATTGTTCAAAACATTACAGAGCTCAAGACATATCATCTTTCATACATTCGACTCAAAAAAACAAATGTCAAATGTCTTCTTTGATATAAAGAGAGCCACTAAGAATAGAACAGGAAGGAAGAGCATGTGGAAAAGACTACCAGTAAACTAAGACGAATGGGGGGAGAGAAAGGAAGAGAGAAGGGAAAACATATGGAAATGGTAGAAGACCTTCAGTGATACACAAAATTATAAGAGGGTATGAGGGGCAAGGGGGTGGGGGGGATAAAGGGGAGAGAACTGAACAACAGCAGAGGAGGTAGAGAGGGAAGATGGGAGGGGAGGGGAGGGGAGGGGGGATAGTAGGGGATAAAAATGGTAGCAGAATACAACAGTCACTAATATGCCATTATGTAAAAACGTGAGTATGTAACAGAAGTGAGTCTGTATTATGTATTTGGGGAGTTCAAAACCCAAATGAAAGTGATTTTTGCCAGTCTCTGCTTTGGGCTTCATCAATAGCAAAGAAACCATAGATATAGAAATTGAAACTACTTTATTGTGCCAAGTTTCATAGATCTAGCCCAAACTATGTTTGATTTAGAGTTCCAAATACATGTATCCATATAGGAGAAAACCGAGTGAAACCTCAAAATGAAAACGGTTACTGCAAACGAACGGTTTAACCTAGAAGAATGAAATTTGGTTAGCCAAGTGCGACTGGTGTACTTATCATTTCCTGAAAATATCATCAAGGTTGGGTGAAAAAACATTTGCTAAGATTCCAGAAGATTCGTAGTTTTTGGAAGCTGGGCAAGCCCTTTCGAAAGTGATTTTAGCCAGTCTCTGCTTTGGGCTACATCAATAGCAAACAAACCATAGAGATAGAACTTCGAACTACTTTATTGTGCCAAGTTTCAAAGAGCTGGCAAAAACCGTGTTGGATTTAGATATCCAAATACATGTATCCAAATCGGAGAAAACAGAGTGAAACCTCAAAATGAGAAAGGTTACTGCAAATGAACGGTTTAACCTAGAAACACGAATTTTGGTAAGCCAAGTGAGATTTTGTACTGATGATTACCTGAAAGTATCATTAAGATTGGTGAAAAAATATTTGCTGAGATTCCAGGAGATTCGTAGTTTTTTTGAAGCTGGGGAAGCCCTTTCAATGAAAGTGATTTTTGCAAGTTTCTGCTTTGGGCTACATCAATAGCAAACAAACCATAGAGATAGAACTTGGAACTACTTTATTTTGCCAAGTTTCAAAGAGCTAGCACAAATCGTGTTTTTTTTTAGAGTTCCAACTACATGTATCCATATAGAAGAAAAGAGAGTGAAACCTCAAAATGAAAACGTTTACTGCAAACGAACGGTTTAACCTAGAAAAACGAAATTTGGTGAGCCAAGTAAAATTGGTGTATTAATCATTACCTGAAAGTATCATCATGATTTGATGAAAAGACATTTGCTGAGATTCCAGGAGATTCGTAGATTTTTGGAAGCTGGGCAAGCCCTTTCAATGAAAGGGATTTTCGCCAGTCTCTGCTTTGGGCTAGTTCAATAGCAAACAAACCATAGATATAGAAATTGAAACTACTTTATTGTGCCAAGTTACAAAAAGCTTGCGCAAACCGTGTTTGATTTACAGTTCAAACTAAATGTATCCATGTAAGAAAAAACAGAGTGAAACCTCAAAATGAAAAAGGTTACTGCAAACGAATGGTTTCACGTAGAAGAAAGAAATTTGGTGAGCCAAGTAGGATTGGTGAACTAATCATTACCTGAAAGCATCATCAAGATAGGGTGAAAAAACATATGCTGAGATTCCAGGAGATTCGTAGTTTTTTGGAAGCTGGGCAAGCCCTTTCAATGAAAGTGATTTTCGCCAGTCTCTGCCTTGGGCTACATCGATAGCAAACAAACCATAGAGATAGAACTTGGAACTACTTTATTGTGCCAAGTTCTGAAGAGCTAGCACAAACCGTGTTTTATTCAGAATTTCAACTACATATATATACATACGAGAAAAGAGAGTGAAACCTTAAAATGAAAACGGTTATTGCAAACGAACGGTTTAATATGGAAGAACGAAATTTGGTGAGCCAAGTTGGAATGGTTTACTGATCATTACCTGAAAGTATCATAAAGATTGGGTGAAAAAACATTTGCTGAGATTCCAGGAGATTCGTAGTTGTTTGAAAGCTGTGCAAGCCCATTCAATGAGAGTGATTTTCGCAAGTCTCTGCTTTGGGCTACATCAATAGCAAACAAACCAGAGAGATAAAACTTGGATCTTGTTTATTGTGCCCAGTTTCAAAGCGCTAGCACAAACTGCGTTTGATGTTGATTTCAAAATACATATATCCATAAGGAGAAAACATAGTGAAACCTCAAAATGAAAACGGTTACTGCAAACGAACGGTTTAACCTAGAAGAACAAAATATGGTGAGCCAAGTGGGATTGGTGTTCTGATCATTAACTGAAAATATCATCAAGATTGGGTGAAAAAACATTTGCTCACATTCCAGGAGATTCATAGTTTTTTAGAAGCTGGGGAAGCCATTTAAATGAAAGTGATTTTCGCCAGTCTCTACTTTGGGCTACATCAATAGCAAAAAAACTATAAAGATAGAACTTGGAACTACTTTATTGTGCCAAGTTTCAAAGAGCTAGAAGAAACCGTGTTTGATTTAGAGTTCCAAATACATGTATCCCTATTTGAGAGAAGAGAGAGAAAACTCAGAATGAAAACGGTTACTGCAAACAAACGGTTTAAACTAGAAGAACAAAATTTGGTGATCCAAGTGCGACTGGTGTACTGATCATTACCTGAAAGTATCATCAAGAATTGGTGAAAAACCATTTGCTGAGATTCAAGGAGATTCGCAGTTTTTTAAAAGCCGGGCAAGCCCTTTCAATGAAAGTGATTTTCGCCAGTCTCTGCTTTGGGCTACATCAATAGCAAAAAAACCATAGAGATAGAACTTGGAACTACTTTATTGTGCCAAGTTTCAAAGAGCTAGAAAAAACCGTGTTTGATTTAGAGTTCCAACTACATGTATGTCTATATGAGAGAAGAGAGTGAAACCTCAAAATTAAAACGGTTACAGCAAACGAACGGTTTAACCTAGAAGAAAGAAATTTGGAGCCAAGTGCGACTGTTGTACTGATCATTACCTGAAAGTATCATCAAGATTGGGTGAAAAAATATTTGCTGAGATTCTAGGAGATTCGTAGTATTTTTAGAAGCTGGGCAAGCCGTTTCAATGAAAGTGATATTAGCCAGTCTCTGCTTTGGGCTACATCAATAGCAAAAACCATACAGATAGAACTTGGAACTACTTTATTGTGCCAAGTTTCAAAGAGCTAGCACAAACCGTGTTTGAGTTGGAGTTTCAACTACATGTATCAATAAAGGAGAAAACAGAGTGAAACAGCAAAATGAAAACGGTTACTGCAAACGAACGGTTTACCTAGAAGAACGAAATTTGGTGAGCCAAGTGGGACTGGTTTACTGATCATTACCTGAAAGTATCATCAAGATTGGGTGAAAAAACAATGGCTGACATTCCAGGAGATTCGTAGTATTTTGGAAGCTGGGCAAGCCCTTTCAATAAAAGTGATTTTTGCCAGTCTCTGCTTTGGGCTACATCAATAGCAAACAAACCATAGAGATAGAACTTGGAAGTAATTTATAGTGCCAAGTTTCAAAGAGCTAGCACAAACCCTGTTTGATTTAGAGTTCCAACTACATGTATCCATATAGGAAAAAACAGAGTGAAACCTCAAAATGAAAACGGTTACTGCAAATGAACGGTTTAACCTAGAAGAACGAAATTTGGTGAGTAAGTGGGACTGGTGTACTGATCATTACATGAATGTATCATCAAGATTGGGTGAAAAAACATTTGCTGAGATTCCAGGAGATTTGTAGTTTTTTGGATACTGGGCAAGCACTTTCAATGAAAGTGATTTTCGCCAATCTCTGCTTTGGGCTACATCAATAGCAAACAAACTATAGAAATAGAACTTTCAACTAATTTATTGGGTCATGTTTTGAAGAGCTAGCAGAAACCTTGTTTGATTTAGAGTTCCAACTACATGTATCCATATAGGAGAGAAGAGAGTGAAACCTCGAAATGAAAACCTTTACTGCAAACGAACGGTTTAACCTAGAAGAACGGAATTTGGTGTGCCAATTGCGACTGGTGTACTGATCATTACCTGAAAGTATCATAAAGATTGGGTGAAAAAACTTTTGCTGAGATTCTAGGAGATTCATAGATTTTTGGAAGCTTGGAAAGCCCTTTCAATAAAAGTGATTTTCGCCAGTCTCTGGTTTGGGCTATATCAGTAGCAAAAAAACCATAGAGATTGAACTTGGAACTACTTTATTGTGCCAAGTTTCAAAGAGCTAGCAAAAACCGTGTTTGATTTAGAGTTCCAACTATATGTATCCCTATATGAGAGAAGAGTGTGAAACCTCAAAATGAAAACGGTTACCCTAAACGAACGGTTTAACCTAAAAGAACGAAATTTGGAGACAAGTGCGATTGTTGTACTGACCATTACCTGAAAGTATCATCAAAATTGGGTGAAAATACATTTGCTGAGATCCAGGAGATTCGTATTTTTTAAGATGATGGGCAAGCCGTTTCAATAAAGTGATTTTCGCCAGTGTCTGATTTGGGATACATGAATAGCAAACAAAACATAGAGATAGAACTTGGAACTACTTTATTGTGCCAAGTTTCAAGGAGCTCTCACAAACCGTGTTTTATTTGGAGTTTCAACTACATGTATCCATAAATGAGAAAACAGAGTGAAACCTCAAAATGCAAACGGTTACTGCAAAAGAACGGTTTAACCTAGAAGAACGAAATTTGGTGAGCCAAGTGGGACTGGTTTACTGATCATTACCTGAAAGCATCAACAAGATTGGGTGAAAAAACATTGGCTGAGATTCCAGGAGATTCCTAGCATTTTGGAAGCTGGGCAAGCCCTTTCAATAAAAGGGATTTTCGCCAGTCTCTGCATTGGGCTACATCAATAGCAAAAAAACAATAGAGATAGAACTTGGAACTACTTTATTGTGCCAAGTTTTAAAGAGCTAGCAGAAGACGTGTTTGATTTAGAGTTCCAACTACATGTATCCATATAGGAGAGAAGGGAGGGAAACCTCAAAATGAAAACGGTTACTGCAAACGAACGGTTTAACCTTGAAGAACGAAATTTGGTGCGCCAAGTGGAACTCGTGTACTGATCATTACCTGAAAGTATCATCAAGATTGGGTGAAAAAACATTTGCTGAGGTTCCAGGAGTTTCGTATTTTTTTGGAAGCTGGGCAAGCCCTTTCAATGAAAGAGATTTTCGCGAGTCTCTGTTTTGGGCTACATGAATAGCAAAAAAACCATAGAGATAGAAGTTGGAACTACTTTATTGTGCCAAGTTTCAAAGAGCTAGCACAATCCGTGTTTGATTTAGATTTCCAACTACATGTATCAAAATAGGAGAAATCAGAGTGAAACCTCAAAATTAAAACGGTTTCTGAAAACGAACGGTGTAACCTAAAAGAACGAAATTTTGAGTCAAGTGAAATTGGTGTACTGATCATTACCTGAAAGTATCATCAAGATTGGGTGAAAAAACATTTGCTGAGATCTCAGGAGATTCGTAGTTTTTTGGAAGCTGGGCAAGCCCTTTCAATGAAAGTGATTTTCTCTAGTCTCTGCTTTGGGCTACATCAATAGCAAAGAAACCATAGACATAGAACTTGGAACTACTTTATTGTGCCAAGTTTTAAAGAGCTAGCAGTTTGATTTAGAATTCCAACTACATGTATCCGTATAGGAGAAAACAGAGTGAAACCTAAAAATGAAAACGGTTACTGCAAAGGAATGGTTTAAACTAGAAGAACGAAATTCGGTGAGGCAAGTGGTTTTGGTGTACTGATCATTACCTGAAAGAATCATCAAGATTGGGTGAAAAATGTTTGCTGAGATTTGAGGATACTCGTAGTTTTTTGGAAGCTTGGCAACTCCTTTCCATCAAAGTGATTTTCGCCAGTCTCTGCTTAGGGCTACATCAACAGCAAACAAACTATAGAGACAGAACGTGAAACTGATTTATTGTGTCAAGTATCAAAGAGCTACCACAAACCGTCTTTGATTTCGAGTTCCAAATACATGTATCCGTATAGGAGAAAACAGAGTGAAACATGAAAATGAAAACGGTTACTGCAAACGAACGATTTAACCTAGAAGATCGAAATTTGGTGAGCCAAGTGGTTTTGGTGTACTTTTCATTACCTGAAAGAATCATCAAGATTTGGTTAAAAAAATGTTTGCTGAGATTTCCGGCAACTGGTAGTTTTTGGAAGCCTGCAACCCCTTTCCATCAAAGTGATTTTTGCCAGCCTCTGTTTAGGGCTATTAACAGCAAACAAACCATAGAGAAAGAACATGAAATTGCTTTATTGTGTCAAGTTTCAAAGAGGTAGCACAAACCGTCTTTGATTTAGAGTTCCAAATACATGTATCCCTATAGGAGAAAACAGAGTGAAACCTAAAAATGAAAACGGTTACTGCAAACGAACGGTTTAACCTAGCAGAACGAAATTTGGTGAGCCAAGTGGTTTTGGTATACTGATCATTACCTGAAAGAATCATCAAGATTGAGTGAAAAAAAGGTTGCTGAGATTACAGGCAACTTGTAGTTTTTGGAAGCCTTGCAACCCCTTTCCATCAAAGTGATTTTCGCCAGTCTCTGCTTAGGGCTAAATCAACAGCAAACAAACCATAGAGATAGAACTTGAAACTGCTCTATTGTGTCAAGTTTCAAAGAGCTAGCACAAACCGTCTTTAATTTAGAGTTCCAAATACATGTATCCCTATAGGAGAAAACAGAGTGAAACCTATAAATGAAATCAGTTACTGAAAACGAACGGTTTAACCTAGAAGAACGAAATTTGGTGAGCCAAGTGGTTTTCGTGTACTGATCATTACCTGAAAGAATCATCAAGATTGGGTGAAAAAATGTTTGCTGAGATTTCAAGCAACTCGTAGTTGTTCTGAAGCTTGGCAACCCCTTTCCATCAAACTGATTTTCGCCAGTCTCTGCTTAGGGCTACAACAACAGCAAACAAACCATAGAGATAGAACTTGAAACTGCTTTATTGTGTCATGTTTCAAAGAGCTAGCACAAACCGTCTTTGATTTAGAGTTCCAAATACTTGTATCCCAATAGGAGAAAACAGAGTGAAACCTAAAATTGAAATCGGTTACTGCAAACGAACGGTTTAACATAGAAGAACGAAATTTGGTGAGCCAAGTGGCTTTTGTGTACTTTTCATTACTGAAAGAATCATCAAGATTGGGTGAAAAAATGTTTGCTGAGATTTCCGGCAACTCGTAGTTTTTGGAAGCCTGCAACCCCTTTCCATCAAAGTGATTTTCGACAGTCTCTGCTTATGGCTAACAACAGCAAACAAACCATAAAGATAGAATTTGAAACTGCTCAATTGTGTCAAGTTTCAAAGAGCTAGCACAAACCGTCTTTGATTTAGAGTTCCAAATACATATATCCCTATAGGAGAAAACAGAGTGAAACCTAAAAATGAAAACGGTTACTGCAAACGAACGGTTTAACCTAGAAGAACGAAATTTGGTGAGCCAAGTGGTTTTGGTGTACTCATCATTACCTGAAAGAATCATCAAGATTGGGTGAAAAAAATGTGTGCTGAGATTTCCGGCAACTGGTAGTTTTTGGAAGCCTGCAACCCCTTTCCATCAAAGTGATTTTTGCCAGCCTCTGCTTAGGGCTATTAACAGCAAACAAACCATAGAGAAAGAACTTGAAATTGCTTTATTGTGTCAAGTTTCAAAGAGGTAGCACAAACCGTCTTTGATTTAGAGTTCCAAATACATGTATCCCTATAGGAGAAAACAGAGTGAAACCTAAAAATGAAAACGGTTACTACAAACGAACGGTTTAACCTAGAAGAACGAAATTTGGTGAGCCAAGTGGTTTTGGTGTACTGATCATTACCTGAAAGAATCCTCAAGATTGGGTGAAAAAATGTTTGCTGAGATTTCAGGCAACTCGTAATTTTTGGAAGCTTTGCAACCCCTTTTCATCAAAGTGATTTTCGCCAGTTTCTGCTTAGGGCTACATCACCAGCAAACAATCCATAGAGATAGAACTTGAAACTTCTCTATTGTGTCAAGTTTCAAAGAGCTAGCACAAACCGTCTTTGATTTAGAGTTCCAAATACATGTATCCCTATAGGAGAAAACAGAGTGAAACCTAAAAATGAAAATGGTTACTGCAAACGAACGGGTTAAACTAGAAGAACGAAATTTAGTGAGCCAAGTGGTTTTGGTGTACTGATCATTACCTGAAAGAATCATCAAGATTGGGTAAAAAAATGCTTGCTAAGATTTCTAACAACTCGTAGTTTTTGGAAGCTTGGCAACCCCTTTCCATGAAAGGGATTTTCGACAGTCTCTGCTTAGGGCTACATCAACAGCAAATAAACCATAGAGATAGAACTTGAAACTGTTTATTGTGTCAAGTTTAAAAGTGCTAGCACAAACCGTCTTTGATTTAGAGTTCCAAATACATATATCCGTATAGGAGAAAACAGAGTGAAACCTAAAAATGAAAACGGTTACTGTCAAGGAACGGTTTAACCTAGAATAACGAAATTTGGTGACCCAAGTGGTTTTGGTGTACTGATCATTACCGGAAAGAATCATCAATATTGGGTAAAAAAAGGTTTGCTGATATTTCAGGAAAATCGTAGTTTTTGGATGCTTGGCAATCCCTTTCCATTAAAGTGATTTTCGCCAGTCTCTGCTTAGGGCTACATCAACAGTAAAGAAACAAAAGAGATAGATCTTGAAACTGCTTTATTTTGTCAAGTTTCAAAGAGCTAGCACAAACCATCTTTGATTTAGAGTTCTAAATACATGTATCCGTATAGGAGATAACAAAGTGAATCCTAAAAATGAAAACGGTTACTGTAAACGAACGGTTTAACCCAGAAGAACGAAATTTGGTGAGCCAAGTGGTTTTGGTGTACTGATCATTACCTGAAAGAATCATCAAGATTGGGTGAAAAGATGTTTGCTGAGATTTCAGGCAACTCGTAGTTTTGGAAGCTTGGCAACCCCTTTCCATCAAAGTGATTTTCGCCAGTCTCTGCTTAGGGCTACATCAACAGCAAACAAACCATAGAGATAGAACTTGAAACTGCTCTATTGTGTCAAGTTTCAAAGAGCTAGCACAAAACGTCTTTGATTTAGAGTTCCAAATACATGTATCCGTATAGGAGAAAACAGAGTGAAACCTAAAAATGAAAACGGTTACTGGAAACGAACGGTTTAACCTAGAAGAACGAAATTTGGTGAGCCAAGTGGTTTTGGTGTATGGATCATTACCTGAAAGAATCAGCAAGATTGGGTGAAAAATGTTTGCTGATATTTCAGGCAACTCGTATTTTTCTGGAAGCTGGCATCCCCTTTCCATCAAAGTGATTTTCACAAGTCTCTCCTTAGGGCTACATCAACAGCAAACAAACCCTAGAGATAGAACATTAAACTGCTTTACTGTGTCAAGTTTCAAAGAGCTAACACAAACCGTCTTTGATTTAGAGTTTCAAATACATGCATCCGTATAGGAGAAAAAAGAGTGAAACCTAAAAATGAAAACGGTTACTGCAAACGAACGGTTTAACCTAGAAGAACAAAATTTGGTGAGCCAAGTGGTTTTGGTGTACTGATCATTACCTGAAAGAATCATGAAGATTGGGTGAAAAAATTTTTGCTGACATTTCAGGGAACTCGTCGTTTTCTGAAGCTTGGCAAACCCTTTCCATCAAAGTTATTTTCGCCAGTCTCTGCTTAGGGCTACATCAACAGCAAACAAACCATAGTGATAGAACTTGAAACTGCTTTATTGTGTCAAGTTTTAAGGAGCTAGCACAAACCGTCTTTGATTTAGAGCTCCAAATACATGTATCCGTATAGGAGAAAAGAGAGTGAAACCTAAAAATGAAAACAGTTACTGAAAACGAACGGTTTAATCTAGAAGAACGAAATTTGATGAGCCAAGTGGTTTTGGTGTACTGATCATTACCTGAAAGAATCATCAAGATTGGGTGAAAAAAATGTTTGCTGAGATTTCAGGCATCTCGTTGTTTTTGGAAGCTTGGCAACCCCTTTCCATCAAAGTGATTTTCCCAAGTCTCTGCTTAGGACTACATCAACAGCAAACAAACCATAAAGAAAGAATTTGAAACTGCTCTATTGTGTCAAGTTTCAAAGAGCTAGAACAAACCGTCTTCTATTTAGAGTTCCAAATACATGTATCCGTATAGGAGAAAAGAGAGTGAAACCTAAAAATAAAAACGGTTACTGCAAATGAACGGTTTAACCTTGAAGAACGAAATTTGGTGAGCCAAGTGGTTTTGGTGTACTGATCATTACCTGAAAGAATCCTCAAGATTGGGTGAAAAAATGTTTGCTGATATTTCAGGCAACTCGTAGTTTTTGGAAGCTTGGCAAACCCTTTCCATCAAAGTGATTTTCGCCAGTCTCTGCTTAGGGCTACATCAACAGCAAACAAACCATGGAGATAGAACTTGAAACTGCTTTACTGTGTCAAGTTTCAAAGAGCTAGCACAAACCGTCTTTGAATTAGAGTTCCAAATACATGTATCCCTGTAGGAGAAAACAGTGAAACCTAAAAATGAAAACGATTACTGCAAACGAACGGTTTAACCTGGAAGAACGAAATTTGGCGAGCCAAGTTGGATTGGTGTACTGATCATTACCTGAAAGAATCATCAAGATTGGGTGAAAAGATGTTTGCTGAGATTTCAGGCAACTCGTAGTTTTTGGAAGCTTGGCAACCCTTTTCCGCCAAAATGATTTTCGCAAGTCTCTGCTTAGGGCTACATCAACAGCAAACAAACCATAGAGATAGACCTTGAAAGTGCTCTATTGTGTCAAGTTTCAAAGAGCTAGCACAAACCTTCTTTGATTTAGAGTTCCAAATACATGTATCCCTATAGGAGAAAACAGAGTGAAACCTATAAATGAAAACAGTTACTGAAAACGAACGGTTTAACCTAGAAGAACGAAATTTGGTGAGCCAAGTGGTTTTCGTGTACTGATCATTACCTGAAAGAATCATCAAGATTGGGTGAAAAAATGTTTGCTGAGATTTCAAGCAACTCGTAGTTGTTCTGAAGCTTGGCAACCCCTTTCCATCAAACTGATTTTCGCCAGTCTCTGCTTAGGGCTACAACAACAGCAAACAAACCATAGAGATAGAACTTGAAACTGCTTTATTGTGTCATGTTTCAAAGAGCTAGCACAAACCGTCTTTGATTTAGAGTTCCAAATACTTGTATCCCAATAGGAGAAAACAGAGTGAAACCTAAAATTGAAATCGGTTACTGCAAACGAACGGTTTAACATAGAAGAACGAAATTTGGTGAGCCAAGTGGCTTTTGTGTACTTTTCATTACTGAAAGAATCATCAAGATTGGGTGAAAAAATGTTTGCTGAGATTTCCGGCAACTCGTAGTTTTTGGAAGCCTGCAACCCCTTTCCATCAAAGTGATTTTCGACAGTCTCTGCTTATGGCTAACAACAGCAAACAAACCATAAAGATAGAATTTGAAACTGCTCAATTGTGTCAAGTTTCAAAGAGCTAGCACAAACCGTCTTTGATTTAGAGTTCCAAATACATGTATCCCTATAGGAGAAAACAGAGTGAAACCTAAAAATGTAAACGGTTACTGCAAACGAACGGTTTAACCTTGAAGAACGAAATTTGGTGAGCCAAGTGCTTTTGGTGTACTGATCATTACCTGAAAGAATCCTCAAGATTGGGTGAAAAAATGTTTGCTGATATTTCAGGCAACTCGTAGTTTTTGGAAGCTTGGCAAACCCTTTCCATCAAAGTGATTTTCGCCAGTCTCTGCTTAGGGCTACATCAACAGCAAACAAACCATAGAGATAGAACTTGAAACTGCTTTATTGTGTCAAGTTTCAAAGAGCTAGCACAAACCGTCTTTGATTTAGAGTTCCAAATACATGTATCCCTATAGGAGAAAACAGAGTGAAACCTAAAAATGAAAACGGTTACTGCAAACGAACGGTTTAACCTAGAAGAATGAAATTTGGTGAACCAAGTGGTTTTGGTGTACTGATCATTACCTGAAAGAATCAACAAAATTAGGTGAAAAACTCTTTGCTAAGAGTTCAGGCAACTCGTAGTTTTTGGAAGCTTGGCAACCCCTTTCCATCTAAGTGATTTTCGCCAGTCTCAGCTTAGGGCTACATCAACAGAAAACAAACCATGGAGATAGAACATTAAACTGCTTTACTGTGTCAAGTTTCAAAGAGCTAACACAAACCGTCTTTGATTTAGAGTTTCAAATACATGCATCCGTATAGGAGAAAACAGAGTGAAACCTAAAAATGAAAACGGTTACTGCAAACGAACGGTTTAACCTAGAAGAACAAAATTTGGTGAGCCAAGTGGTTTTGGTGTACTGATCATTCCCTGAAAGAATCATGAAGATTGGGTGAAAAAATTTTTGCTGACATTTCAGGCAACTCGTCGTTTTCTGAAGCTTGGCAAACCCTTTCCATCAAAGTTATTTTCGCCAGTGTCTGCTTAGGGCTACATCAACAGCAAACAAACCATAGTGATAGAACTTGAAACTGCTTTATTGTGTCAAGTTTTAAGGAGCTAGCACAAACCGTCTTTGATTTAGAGCTCCAAATACATGTATCCGTATAGGAGAAAAGAGTGTGAAACCTAAAAATGAAAACAGTTACTGAAAACGAACGGTTTAATCTAGAAGAACGAAATTTGATGAGCCAAGTGGTTTTGGTGTACTGATCATTACCTGAAAGAATCATCAAGATTGGGTGAAAAAATGTTTGCTGAGATTTCAGGCATCTCGTTGTTTTTGGAAGCTTGGCAACCCCTTTCCATCAAAGTGATTTTCCCAAGTCTCTGCTTAGGACTACATCAACAGCAAACAAACCATAAAGAAAGAATTTGAAACTGCTCTATTGTGTCAAGTTTCAAAGAGCTAGAACAAACCGTCTTCTATTTAGAGTTCCAAATACATGTATCCGTATAGGAGAAAAGAGAGTGAAACCTAAAAATAAAAACGGTTACTGCAAATGAACGGTTTAACCTTGAAGAACGAAATTTGGTGAGCCAAGTGGTTTTGGTGTACTGATCATTACCTGAAAGAATCCTCAAGATTGGGTGAAAAAATGTTTGCTGATATTTCAGGCAACTCGTAGTTTTTGGAAGCTTGGCAAACCCTTTCCATCAAAGTGATTTTCGCCAGTCTCTGCTTAGGGCTACATCAACAGCAAACAAACCATAGAAATAGAACTTGAAACTGCTTTATTGTGTCAAGTTTCAAAGAGCTAGCACAAACCGTCTTTGATTTAGAGTTCCAAATACATGTATCCCTATAGGAGAAAACAGAGTGAAACCTAAAAATGAAAACGGTTACTGCAAACGAACGGTTTAACCTAGAAGAATGAAATTTGGTGAACCAAGTGGTTTTGGTGTACTGATCATTACCTGAAAGAATCAACAAAATTAGGTGAAAAACTCTTTGCTAAGAGTTCAGGCAACTCGTAGTTTTTGGAAGCTTGGCAACCCCTTTCCATCTAAGTGATTTTCGCCAGTCTCTGCTTAGGGCTACATCAACAGCAAACAAACCATGGAGATAGAACTTGAAACTGCTTTACTGTGTCAAGTTTCAAAGAGCTAGCACAAACCGTCTTTGAATTAGAGTTCCAAATACATGTATCCCTGTAGGAGAAAACAGTGAAACCTAAAAATGAAAACGATTACTGCAAACGAACGGTTTAACCTAGAAGAACGAAATTTGGTGAGCCAAGTTGTTTTGGTGTACTGATCATTACCTGAAAGAATCATCAAGATTGGGTGAAAAGATGTTTGCTGAGATTTCAGGCAACTCGTAGTTTTTGGAAGCTTGGCAACCCTTTTCCGCCAAAATGATTTTCGCAAGTCTCTGCTTAGGGCTACATCAACAGCAAACAAACCATAGAGATAGACCTTGAAAGTGCTCTATTGTGTCAAGTTTCAAAGAGCTAGCACAAACCTTCTTTGATTTAGAGTTCCAAATACATGTATCCCTATAGGAGAAAACAGAGTGAAACCTATAAATGAAAACAGTTACTGAAAACGAACGGTTTAACCTAGAAGAACGAAATTTGGTGAGCCAAGTGGTTTTCGTGTACTGATCATTACCTGAAAGAATCATCAAGATTGGGTGAAAAAATGTTTGCTGAGATTTCAAGCAACTCGTAGTTGTTCTGAAGCTTGGCAACCCCTTTCCATCAAACTGATTTTCGCCAGTCTCTGCTTAGGGCTACAACAACAGCAAACAAACCATAGAGATAGAACTTGAAACTGCTTTATTGTGTCATGTTTCAAAGAGCTAGCACAAACCGTCTTTGATTTAGAGTTCCAAATACTTGTATCCCAATAGGAGAAAACAGAGTGAAACCTAAAATTGAAATCGGTTACTGCAAACGAACGGTTTAACATAGAAGAACGAAATTTGGTGAGCCAAGTGGCTTTTGTGTACTTTTCATTACTGAAAGAATCATCAAGATTGGGTGAAAAAATGTTTGCTGAGATTTCCGGCAACTCGTAGTTTTTGGAAGCCTGCAACCCCTTTCCATCAAAGTGATTTTCGACAGTCTCTGCTTATGGCTAACAACAGCAAACAAACCATAAAGATAGAATTTGAAACTGCTCAATTGTGTCAAGTTTCAAAGAGCTAGCACAAACCGTCTTTGATTTAGAGTTCCAAATATTTGTATCCCAATAGGAGAAAACAGAGTGAAACCTAAAATTGAAATCGGTTACTGCAAACGAACGGTTTAACCTAGAAGAACGAAATTTGGTGAGCCAAGTGGCTTTTGTGTACTTTTCATTACTGAAAGAATCATCAAGATTGGGTGAAAAAATGTTTGCTGAGATTTCCGGCAACTCGTAGTTTTTGGAAGCCTGCAACCCCTTTCCATCAAAGTGATTTTCGACAGTCTCTGCTTATGGCTAACAACAGCAAACAAACCATAAAGATAGAATTTGAAACTGCTCAATTGTGTCAAGTTTCAAAGAGCTAGCACAAACCGTCTTTGATTTAGAGTTCCAAATACATATATCCCTATAGGAGAAAACAGAGTGAAACCTAAAAATGAAAACGGTTACTGCAAACGAACGGTTTAACCTAGAAGAACGAAATTTGGTGAGCCAAGTGGTTTTGGTGTACTCATCATTACCTGAAAGAATCATCAAGATTGGGTGAAAAAAATGTTTGCTGAGATTTCCGGCAACTGGTAGTTTTTGGAAGCCTGCAACCCCTTTCCATCAAAGTGATTTTTGCCAGCCTCTGCTTAGGGCTATTAACAGCAAACAAACCATAGAGAAAGAAATTGAAATTGCTTTATTGTGTCAAGTTTCAAAGAGGTAGCACAAACCGTCTTTGATTTAGAGTTCCAAATACATGTATCCTTATAGGAGAAAACAGAGTGAAACCTAAAAATGAAAACGGTTACTACAAACGAACGGTTTAACCTAGAAGAACGAAATTTGGTGAGCCAAGTGGTTTTGGTGTACTGATCATTACCTGAAAGAATCCTCAAGATTGGGTGAAAAAATGTTTGCTGAGATTTCAGGCAACTCGTAATTTTTGGAAGCTTTGCAACCCCTTTTCATCAAAGTGATTTTCGCCAGTTTCTGCTTAGGGCTACATCACCAGCAAACAATCCATAGAGATAGAACTTGAAACTTCTCTATTGTGTCAAGTTTCAAAGAGCTAGCACAAACCGTCTTTGATTTAGAGTTCCAAATACATGTATCCCTATAGGAGAAAACAGAGTGAAACCTAAAAATGAAAATGGTTACTGCAAACGAACGGGTTAAACTAGAAGAACGAAATTTAGTGAGCCAAGTGGTTTTGGTGTACTGATCATTACCTGAAAGAATCATCAAGATTGGGTAAAAAAATACTTGCTAAGATTTCTAACAACTCGTAATTTTTGGAAGCTTGGCAACCCCTTTCCATGAAAGGGATTTTCGACAGTCTCTGCTTAGGGCTACATCAACAGCAAATAAACCATAGAGATAGAACTTGAAATTGTTTATTGTGTCAAGTTTAAAAGTGCTAGCACAAACCGTCTTTGATTTAGAGTTCCAAATACATATATCCGTATAGGAGAAAACAGAGTGAAACCTAAAAATGAAAACGGTTACTGTCAAGGAACGGTTTAACCTAGAAGAATGAAATTTGGTGAACCAAGTGGTTTTGGTGTACTGATCATTACCGGAAAGAATCATCAATATTGGGTAAAAAAAGGTTTGCTGATATTTCAGGAAAATCGTAGTTTTTGGATGCTTGGCAATCCCTTTCCATTAAAGTGATTTTCGCCAGTCTCTGCTTAGGGCTACATCAACAGTAAAGAAACAAAAGAGATAGATCTTGAAACTGCTTTATTTTGTCAAGTTTCAAAGAGCTAGCACAAACCATCTTTGATTTAGAGTTCTAAATACACGTATCCGTATAGGAGATAACAAAGTGAATCCTAAAAATGAAAACGGTTACTGTAAACGAACGGTTTAACCCAGAAGAACGAAATTTGGTGAGCCAAGTGGTTTTGGTGTACTGATCATTACCTGAAAGAATCATCAAGATTGGGTGAAAAGATGTTTGCTGAGATTTCAGGCAACTCGTAGTTTTGGAAGCTTGGCAACCCCTTTCCATCAAAGTGATTTTCGCCAGTCTCTGCTTATGGCTACATCAACAGCAAACAAACCATAGAGATAGAACTTGAAACTGCTCTATTGTGTCAAGTTTCAAAGAGCTAGCACAAAACGTCTTTGATTTAGAGTTCCAAATACATGTATCCCTATAGGAGAAAACAGAGTGAAACCTAAAAATGAAAACGGTTACTGGAAACGAACGGTTTAACCTAGAAGAACGAAATTTGGTGAGCCAAGTGGTTTTGGTGTATTGATCATTACCTGAATGAATCAGCAAGATTGGGTGAAAAATGTTTGCTGATATTTCAGGCAACTCGTATTTTTCTGGAAGCTGGCATCCCCTTTCCATCAAAGTGATTTTCACAAGTCTCTCCTTAGGGCTACATCAACAGCAAACAAACCCTAGAGATAGAACATTAAACTGCTTTACTGTGTCAAGTTTCAAAGAGCTAACACAAACCGTCTTTGATTTAGAGTTTCAAATACATGCATCCGTATAGGAGAAAACAGAGTGAAACCTAAAAATGAAAACGGTTACTGCAAACGAACGGTTTAACCTAGAAGAACAAAATTTGGTGAGCCAAGTGGTTTTGGTGTACTGATCATTACCTGAAAGAATCATGAAGATTGGGTGAAAAAATTTTTGCTGACATTTCAGGCAACTCGTCGTTTTCTGAAGCTTGGCAAACCCTTTCCATCAAAGTTATTTTCGCCAGTCTCTGCTTAGGGCTACATCAACAGCAAACAAACCATAGTGATAGAACTTGAAACTGCTTTATTGTGTCAAGTTTTAAGGAGCTAGCACAAACCGTCTTTGATTTAGAGCTCCAAATACATGTATCCGTATAGGAGAAAAGAGAGTGAAACCTAAAAATGAAAACAGTTACTGAAAACGAACGGTTTAATCTAGAAGAACGAAATTTGATGAGCCAAGTGGTTTTGGTGTACTGATCATTACCTGAAAGAATCATCAAGATTGGGTGAAAAAATGTTTGCTGAGATTTCAGGCATCTCGTTGTTTTTGGAAGCTTGGCAACCCCTTTCCATCAAAGTGATTTTCCCAAGTCTCTGCTTAGGACTACATCAACAGCAAACAAACCATAAAGAAAGAATTTGAAACTGCTCTATTGTGTCAAGTTTCAAAGAGCTAGAACAAACCGTCTTCTATTTAGAGTTCCAAATACATGTATCCGTATAGGAGAAAAGAGAGTGAAACCTAAAAATAAAAACGGTTACTGCAAATGAACGGTTTAACCTTGAAGAACGAAATTTGGTGAGCCAAGTGGTTTTGGTGTACTGATCATTACCTGAAAGAATCCTCAAGATTGGGTGAAAAAATGTTTGCTGATATTTCAGGCAACTCGTAGTTTTTGGAAGCTTGGCAAACCCTTTCCATCAAAGTGATTTTCGCCAGTCTCTGCTTAGGGCTACATCAACAGCAAACAAACCATGGAGATAGAACTTGAAACTGCTTTACTGTGTCAAGTTTCAAAGAGCTAGCACAAACCGTCTTTGAATTAGAGTTCCAAATACATGTATCCCTGTAGGAGAAAACAGTGAAACCTAAAAATGAAAACGATTACTGCAAACGAACGGTTTAACCTAGAAGAACGAAATTTGGTGAGCCAAGTTGTTTTGGTGTACTGATCATTACCTGAAAGAATCATCAAGATTGGGTGAAAAGATGTTTGCTGAGATTTCAGGCAACTCGTAGTTTTTGGAAGCTTGGCAACCCTTTTCCGCCAAAATGATTTTCGCAAGTCTCTGCTTAGGGCTACATCAACAGCAAACAAACCATAGAGATAGACCTTAAAAGTGCTCTATTGTGTCAAGTTTCAAAGAGCTAGCACAAACCTTCTTTGATTTAGAGTTCCAAATACATGTATCCCTATAGGAGAAAACAGAGTGAAACCTATAAATGAAAACAGTTACTGAAAACGAACGGTTTAACCTAGAAGAACGAAATTTGGTGAGCCAAGTGGTTTTCGTGTACTGATCATTACCTGAAAGAATCATCAAGATTGGGTGAAAAAATGTTTGCTGAGATTTCAAGCAACTCGTAGTTGTTCTGAAGCTTGGCAACCCCTTTCCATCAAACTGATTTTCGCCAGTCTCTGCTTAGGGCTACAACAACAGCAAACAAACCATAGAGATAGAACTTGAAACTGCTTTATTGTGTCAAGTTTCAAAGAGCTAGCACAAACCGTCTTTGATTTAGAGTTCCAAATACATGTATCCCTATAGGAGAAAACAGAGTGAAACCTAAAAATGTAAACGGTTACTGCAAACGAACGGTTTAACCTTGAAGAACGAAATTTGGTGAGCCAAGTGCTTTTGGTGTACTGATCATTACCTGAAAGAATCCTCAAGATTGGGTGAAAAAATGTTTGCTGATATTTCAGGCAACTCGTAGTTTTTGGAAGCTTGGCAAACCCTTTCCATCAAAGTGATTTTCGCCAGTCTCTGCTTAGGGCTACATCAACAGCAAACAAACCATAGAGATAGAACTTGAAACTGCTTTATTGTGTCAAGTTTCAAAGAGCTAGCACAAACCGTCTTTGATTTAGAGTTCCAAATACATGTATCCCTATAGGAGAAAACAGAGTGAAACCTAAAAATGAAAACGGTTACTGCAAACGAACGGTTTAACCTAGAAGAATGAAATTTGGTGAACCAAGTGGTTTTGGTGTACTGATCATTACCTGAAAGAATCAACAAAATTAGGTGAAAAACTCTTTGCTAAGAGTTCAGGCAACTCGTAGTTTTTGGAAGCTTGGCAACCCCTTTCCATCTAAGTGATTTTCGCCAGTCTCTGCTTAGGGCTACATCAACAGAAAACAAACCATGGAGATAGAACATTAAACTGCTTTACTGTGTCAAGTTTCAAAGAGCTAACACAAACCGTCTTTGATTTAGAGTTTCAAATACATGCATCCGTATAGGAGAAAACAGAGTGAAACCTAAAAATGAAAACGGTTACTGCAAACGAACGGTTTAACCTAGAAGAACAAAATTTGGTGAGCCAAGTGGTTTTGGTGTACTGATCATTCCCTGAAAGAATCATGAAGATTGGGTGAAAAAATTTTTGCTGACATTTCAGGCAACTCGTCGTTTTCTGAAGCTTGGCAAACCCTTTCCATCAAAGTTATTTTCGCCAGTGTCTGCTTAGGGCTACATCAACAGCAAACAAACCATAGTGATAGAACTTGAAACTGCTTTATTGTGTCAAGTTTTAAGGAGCTAGCACAAACCGTCTTTGATTTAGAGCTCCAAATACATGTATCCGTATAGGAGAAAAGAGAGTGAAACCTAAAAATGAAAACAGTTACTGAAAACGAACGGTTTAATCTAGAAGAACGAAATTTGATGAGCCAAGTGGTTTTGGTGTACTGATCATTACCTGAAAGAATCATCAAGATTGGGTGAAAAAATGTTTGCTGAGATTTCAGGCATCTCGTTGTTTTTGGAAGCTTGGCAACCCCTTTCCATCAAAGTGATTTTCCCAAGTCTCTGCTTAGGACTACATCAACAGCAAACAAACCATAAAGAAAGAATTTGAAACTGCTCTATTGTGTCAAGTTTCAAAGAGCTAGAACAAACCGTCTTCTATTTAGAGTTCCAAATACATGTATCCGTATAGGAGAAAAGAGAGTGAAACCTAAAAATAAAAACGGTTACTGCAAATGAACGGTTTAACCTTGAAGAACGAAATTTGGTGAGCCAAGTGGTTTTGGTGTACTGATCATTACCTGAAAGAATCCTCAAGATTGGGTGAAAAAATGTTTGCTGATATTTCAGGCAACTCGTAGTTTTTGGAAGCTTGGCAAACCCTTTCCATCAAAGTGATTTTCGCCAGTCTCTGCTTAGGGCTACATCAACAGCAAACAAACCATAGAGATAGAACTTGAAACTGCTTTATTGTGTCAAGTTTCAAAGAGCTAGCACAAACCGTCTTTGATTTAGAGTTCCAAATACATGTATCCCTGTAGGAGAAAACAGTGAAACCTAAAAATGAAAACGATTACTGCAAACGAACGGTTTAACCTAGAAGAACGAAATTTGGTGAGCCAAGTTGTTTTGGTGTACTGATCATTACCTGAAAGAATCATCAAGATTGGGTGAAAAGATGTTTGCTGAGATTTCAGGCAACTCGTAGTTTTTGGAAGCTTGGCAACCCTTTTCCGCCAAAATGATTTTCGCAAGTCTCTGCTTAGGGCTACATCAACAGCAAACAAACCATAGAGATAGACCTTAAAAGTGCTCTATTGTGTCAAGTTTCAAAGAGCTAGCACAAACCTTCTTTGATTTAGAGTTCCAAATACATGTATCCCTATAGGAGAAAACAGAGTGAAACCTATAAATGAAAACAGTTACTGAAAACGAACGGTTTAACCTAGAAGAACGAAATTTGGTGAGCCAAGTGGTTTTCGTGTACTGATCATTACCTGAAAGAATCATCAAGATTGGGTGAAAAAATGTTTGCTGAGATTTCAAGCAACTCGTAGTTGTTCTGAAGCTTGGCAACCCCTTTCCATCAAACTGATTTTCGCCAGTCTCTGCTTAGGGCTACAACAACAGCAAACAAACCATAGAGATAGAACTTGAAACTGCTTTATTGTGTCAAGTTTCAAAGAGCTAGCACAAACCGTCTTTGATTTAGAGTTCCAAATACATGTATCCCTATAGGAGAAAACAGAGTGAAACCTAAAAATGTAAACGGTTACTGCAAACGAACGGTTTAACCTTGAAGAACGAAATTTGGTGAGCCAAGTGCTTTTGGTGTACTGATCATTACCTGAAAGAATCCTCAAGATTGGGTGAAAAAATGTTTGCTGATATTTCAGGCAACTCGTAGTTTTTGGAAGCTTGGCAAACCCTTTCCATCAAAGTGATTTTCGCCAGTCTCTGCTTAGGGCTACATCAACAGCAAACAAACCATAGAGATAGAACTTGAAACTGCTTTATTGTGTCAAGTTTCAAAGAGCTAGCACAAACCGTCTTTGATTTAGAGTTCCAAATACATGTATCCCTATAGGAGAAAACAGAGTGAAACCTAAAAATGAAAACGGTTACTGCAAACGAACGGTTTAACCTAGAAGAATGAAATTTGGTGAACCAAGTGGTTTTGGTGTACTGATCATTACCTGAAAGAATCAACAAAATTAGGTGAAAAACTCTTTGCTAAGAGTTCAGGCAACTCGTAGTTTTTGGAAGCTTGGCAACCCCTTTCCATCTAAGTGATTTTCGCCAGTCTCTGCTTAGGGCTACATCAACAGAAAACAAACCATGGAGATAGAACATTAAACTGCTTTACTGTGTCAAGTTTCAAAGAGCTAACACAAACCGTCTTTGATTTAGAGTTTCAAATACATGCATCCGTATAGGAGAAAACAGAGTGAAACCTAAAAATGAAAACGGTTACTGCAAACGAACGGTTTAACCTAGAAGAACAAAATTTGGTGAGCCAAGTGGTTTTGGTGTACTGATCATTCCCTGAAAGAATCATGAAGATTGGGTGAAAAAATTTTTGCTGACATTTCAGGCAACTCGTCGTTTTCTGAAGCTTGGCAAACCCTTTCCATCAAAGTTATTTTCGCCAGTGTCTGCTTAGGGCTACATCAACAGCAAACAAACCATAGTGATAGAACTTGAAACTGCTTTATTGTGTCAAGTTTTAAGGAGCTAGCACAAACCGTCTTTGATTTAGAGCTCCAAATACATGTATCCGTATAGGAGAAAAGAGAGTGAAACCTAAAAATGAAAACAGTTACTGAAAACGAACGGTTTAATCTAGAAGAACGAAATTTGATGAGCCAAGTGGTTTTGGTGTACTGATCATTACCTGAAAGAATCATCAAGATTGGGTGAAAAAATGTTTGCTGAGATTTCAGGCATCTCGTTGTTTTTGGAAGCTTGGCAACCCCTTTCCATCAAAGTGATTTTCGCAAGTCTCTGCTTAGGACTACATCAACAGCAAACAAACCATAAAGAAAGAATTTGAAACTGCTCTATTGTGTCAAGTTTCAAAGAGCTAGCACAAACCGTCTTTGATTTAGAGTTCCAAATACATGTATCCCTATAGGAGAAAACAGAGTGAAACCTAAAAATGAAAACGGTTACTGCAAACGAACGGTTTAACCTAGAAGAATGAAATTTGGTGAACCAAGTGGTTTTGGTGTACTGATCATTACCTGAAAGAATCAACAAAATTAGGTGAAAAACTCTTTGCTAAGAGTTCAGGCAACTCGTAGTTTTTGGAAGCTTGGCAACCCCTTTCCATCTAAGTGATTTTCGCCAGTCTCTGCTTAGGGCTACATCAACAGCAAACAAACCATGGAGATAGAACTTGAAACTGCTTTACTGTGTCAAGTTTCAAAGAGCTAGCACAAACCGTCATTGAATTAGAGTTCCAAATACATGTATCCCTGTAGGAGAAAACAGTGAAACCTAAAAATGAAAACGATTACTGCAAACGAACGGTTTAACCTAGAAGAACGAAATTTGGTGAGCCAAGTTGTTTTCGTGTACTGATCATTACCTGAAAGAATCATCAAGATTGGGTGAAAAGATGTTTGCTGAGATTTCAGGCAACTCGTAGTTTTTGGAAGCTTGGCAACCCTTTTCCGCCAAAATGATTTTCGCAAGTCTCTGCTTAGGGCTACATCAACAGGAAACAAACCATAGAGATAGACCTTGAAAGTGCTCTATTGTGTCAAGTTTCAAAGAGCTAGCACAAACCTTCTTTGATTTAGAGTTCCAAATACATGTATCCCTATAGGAGAAAACAGAGTGAAACCTATAAATGAAAACAGTTACTGAAAACGAACGGTTTAACCTAGAAGAACGAAATTTGGTGAGCCAAGTGGTTTTCGTGTACTGATCATTACCTGAAAGAATCATCAAGATTGGGTGAAAAAATGTTTGCTGAGATTTCAAGCAACTCGTAGTTTTCTGAAGCTTGGCAACCCCTTTCCATCAAACTGATTTTCGCCAGTCTCTGCTTAGGGCTACAACAACAGCAAACAAACCATAGAGATAGAACTTGAAACTGCTTTATTGTGTCATGTTTCAAAGAGCTAGCACAAACCGTCTTTGATTTAGAGTTCCAAATACTTGTATCCCAATAGGAGAAAACAGAGTGAAACCTAAAATTGAAATCGGTTACTGCAAACGAACGGTTTAACATAGAAGAACGAAATTTGGTGAGCCAAGTGGCTTTTGTGTACTTTTCATTACTGAAAGAATCATCAAGATTGGGTGAAAAAATGTTTGCTGAGATTTCCGGCAACTCGTAGTTTTTGGAAGCCTGCAACCCCTTTCCATCAAAGTGATTTTCGACAGTCTCTGCTTATGGCTAACAACAGCAAACAAACCATAAAGATAGAATTTGAAACTGCTCAATTGTGTCAAGTTTCAAAGAGCTAGCACAAACCGTCTTTGATTTAGAGTTCCAAATACTTGTATCCCAATAGGAGAAAACAGAGTGAAACCTAAAATTGAAATCGGTTACTGCAAACGAACGGTTTAACATAGAAGAACGAAATTTGGTGAGCCAAGTGGCTTTTGTGTACTTTTCATTACTGAAAGAATCATCAAGATTGGGTGAAAAAATGTTTGCTGAGATTTCCGGCAACTCGTAGTTTTTGGAAGCCTGCAACCCCTTTCCATCAAAGTGATTTTCGACAGTCTCTGCTTATGGCTAACAACAGCAAACAAACCATAAAGATAGAATTTGAAACTGCTCAATTGTGTCAAGTTTCAAAGAGCTAGCACAAACCGTCTTTGATTTAGAGTTCCAAATACATATATCCCTATAGGAGAAAACAGAGTGAAACCTAAAAATGAAAACGGTTACTGCAAACGAACGGTTTAACCTAGAAGAACGAAATTTGGTGAGCCAAGTGGTTTTGGTGTACTCATCATTACCTGAAAGAATCATCAAGATTGGGTGAAAAAAATGTTTGCTGAGATTTCCGGCAACTGGTAGTTTTTGGAAGCCTGCAACCCCTTTCCATCAAAGTGATTTTTGCCAGCCTCTGCTTAGGGCTATTAACAGCAAACAAACCATAGAGAAAGAACTTGAAATTGCTTTATTGTGTCAAGTTTCAAAGAGGTAGCACAAACCGTCTTTGATTTAGAGTTCCAAATACATGTATCCCTATAGGAGAAAACAGAGTGAAACCTAAAAATGAAAACGGTTACTACAAACGAACGGTTTAACCTAGAAGAACGAAATTTGGTGAGCCAAGTGGTTTTGGTGTACTGATCATTACCTGAAAGAATCCTCAAGATTGGGTGAAAAAATGTTTGCTGAGATTTCAGGCAACTCGTAATTTTTGGAAGCTTTGCAACCCCTTTTCATCAAAGTGATTTTCGCAAGTTTCTGTTTAGGGCTACATCACCAGCAAACAATCCATAGAGATAGAACTTGAAACTTCTCTATTGTGTCAAGTTTCAAAGAGCTAGCACAAACCGTCTTTGATTTAGAGTTCCAAATACATGTATCCCTATAGGAGAAAACAGAGTGAAACCTAAAAATGAAAATGGTTACTGCAAACGAACGGGTTAAACTAGAAGAACGAAATTTAGTGAGCCAAGTGGTTTTGGTGTACTGATCATTACCTGAAAGAATCATCAAGATTGGGTAAAAAAATGCTTGCTAAGATTTCTAACAACTCGTAGTTTTTGGAAGCTTGGCAACCCCTTTCCATGAAAGGGATTTTCGACAGTCTCTGCTTAGGGCTACATCAACAGAAAATAAACCATAGAGATAGAACTTGAAACTGTTTATTGTGTCAAGTTTAAAAGTGGTAGCACAAACCGTCTTTGATTTAGAGTTCCAAATACATATATCCGTATAGGAGAAAACAGAGTGAAACCTAAAAATGAAAACGGTTACTGTCAAGGAACGGTTTAACCTAGAATAACGAAATTTGGTGACCCAAGTGGTTTTGGTGTACTGATCATTACCGGAAAGAATCATCAATATTGGGTAAAAAAAGGTTTGCTGATATTTCAGGAAAATCGTAGTTTTTGGATGCTTGGCAATCCCTTTCCATTAAAGTGATTTTCGCCAGTCTCTGCTTAGGGCTACATCAACAGTAAAGAAACAAATGAGATAGATCTTGAAACTGCTTTATTTTGTCAAGTTTCAAAGAGCTAGCACTAACCATCTTTGATTTAGAGTTCTAAATACATGTATCCGTATAGGAGATAACAAAGTGAATCCTAAAAATGAAAACGTTTACTGTAAACGAACGGTTTAACCCAGAAGAACGAAATTTGGTGAGCCAAGTGGTTTTGGTGTACTGATCATTACCTGAAAGAATCATCAAGATTGGGTGAAAAGATGTTTGCTGAGATTTCAGGCAACTCGTAGTTTTGGAAGCTTGGCAACCCCTTTCCATCAAAGTGATTTTCGCCAGTCTCTGCTTAGGGCTACATCAACAGCAAACAAACCATAGAGATAGAACTTGAAACTGCTCTATTGTGTCAAGTTTCAAAGAGCTAGCACAAAACGTCTTTGATTTAGAGTTCCAAATACATGTATCCGTATAGGAGATAACAAAGTGAATCCTAAAAATGAAAACGGTTACTGGAAACGAACGGTTTAACCTAGAAGAACGAAATTTGGTGAGCCAAGTGGTTTTGGTGTATGGATCATTACCTGAAAGAATCAGCAAGATTGGGTGAAAAATGTTTGCTGATATTTCAGGCAACTCGTATTTTTCTGGAAGCTGGCATCCCCTTTCCATCAAAGTGATTTTCCCCAGTCTCTGCTTAGGGCTACATCAACAGCAAACAAACCATAAAGACAGAATTTGAAACTGCTCCATTGTGTCAAGTTTCAAAAAGCTAGAACAAACCGTCTTCGATTTAGAGTTCCAAATACATACATCCGTATAGGAGAAAAGAGAGTGAAACCTAAAAATAAAAACGGTTACTGAAAACGAACGGTTTAACCTTGAAGAACGAAATTTGGTGAGCCAAGTGTTTTTGGTGTACTGATCAAAACCTGAAAGAATCCTCAAGATTCGGTGAAAAAATGTTTGCTGATATTTCCGGCAACTCGTAGTTTTTGGAAGCTTGGCAAACCCTTTCCATCAAAGTGATTTTCGCCAGTCTCTTCTTAGAGCTACATCAACAGCAAACAAACCATAGAGATAGAACTTGAAACTGCTTTATTGTGTCAAGTTTCAAAGGGCTAGCACAAACCGTGTTTCAGTTAGTTTTCAAAATACATGTATCCCTATAGGAGAAAACAGAGTGAAACCTAAAAATGAAAACGGTTACTGCAATCGAACAGTTTAACCTAGAAGAACGAAATTTGGTGAGCCAATTGGTTTTGGTGTACTGATCATTACCTGAAAGAATCATCAAGATTGGGTAAAAAGATGTTTGCTGAGATTTCAGACAACTCGTAGTTTTTGGAAGCTTGGCAACCCCTTTCCATCAAAGTTATTTTCTCCAGTCTCTGCTTAGAGATAATTCAACAGGAAACAAACCATAGAGATAGAACTAGAAACTGCTTTATTGTGTCATGTTTCAAAGAGCTAGCACAAACCGTCTTTGATTTAGATTGCCAAATACTTGTATCCGTATAGGAGAAAACAGAATGAAACCTAAAAATGAAAACGGTTACTGAAAACGAACGGTTTAACCTAGAAGAACGAAATTTGGAAAGCCAAGTGATGTTGGTGTACTGATCATTACCTGAAAGAATCATCAAGATTGGGTGAAAAAATGTTTGCTGACATTTCAGGGAACTCGTAGTTATTTGGAAGCATGGCAACCCCTTTCAATGGAAGTGATTTTCGCCAGTCTCTGCTTAGGGCTACATCAACAGCAAACAAACCATAGAGATAGAACTTGAAACTGCTCTATTGTGTCAAGTTTCAAAGAGCTAGCACAAACCGTCTTCGATTTAGAGTTCCAAATACATGTATCCGTATAGGAGAAAACAGAGTGAAACCTAAAAATGAAAATTGTTACTGCAAAAGAAAGTTTTAACCTAGAAGAACGAAATTTGGTGAGCCAAGTGGATTTGGTTTACTGATCATTACCTGAAAGAATAATCAAGTTTGGGTGAAAAATGTTTGCTGAGATTTCAGGCAACTCGTAGTTTTTTGGAAGCTTGACAACTTCTTTCCATCAAAGTGATTTTCACCAGTCTTTGCTTAGGGCTACATCAACAGAAAACCAACCATAGAGATAGAACTTGAAACTTCTTTATTGTGTCAAGTTTCAAAGAGCTAGAACAAACCGTATTTCATTTAGAGTTCCAAATACATGTATTCGTATATTAGAAAAAAGAGTGAAACCTAAAAATGAAAACGGTTACTGCAAAGAATGGTTTAACCTAGAAGAACGAAATTTGGTGAGCCAAGTGGTTTTGGTGTACTGATCATTACCTGAAACAATCATCAAGATTGGGTGAAAAAATTATTTGCTGAGATTTCAGGCAACTCGTAGTTTTTGGAAGCTTGGCAACCCCTTTCCATTAAAGTGATTTTCCCCAGTCTCTCCTTAGTGCTACATCAACAGCAAACAAACCAAAAAGATAGAACTTGAAACTGCTCTATTGTGTCAAGTTTCAAAGAGCTAGCAGAAACCGTGTTTGATTTAGAGTTCTAAATACATGTATTTATATAGGAGAAAATAGAGTGAAACTTAAATATGAAAACGGTTACTGCAAACGAATGGTTTAACCTAGTAGAACGAAATTTGGTGAGCCAAGTGGTTTTGGTGTACTGATCATTACCTGAAATAATCATCAAGATTGGGTGAAAAAATGTTTGCTCAGATTTCAGGCAACTCGTAGTTTTTGGAACTTTGGCAACCCCTTTCCATCAAAGTGATTTTAGTTACTCTTTCCTTTTGGCTACATCAATAGCAAAAAAATCATAGAGATAGAACTTATAACTGCTCTATTGTGTCCAGTTTCAAAGAGCTAGCAAAAACCGTCTTTGATTTAGAGTTCCAAATACATGTATCCCTATAGGAGAAAACAGAGTGAAACCTAAAAATGAAAACTTTACTGCAAACGAACGGTTTAACCTTAAAGAACGTAATTTGGTGAGCCAAGTGGTTTTGGTGTACTGATCATTATCTGAAAGAATCATCAAGATTGGGTGAAAAAATGTTTGCTGAGATTTCAGGCAACTCATAGTTTTTGGAAGCTTGGCAACCCCTTTCCAACAAAGTGATTTTCGCCAGTCTCTGCTTAGGAATACATCAACAGCAAACAAACCTTAGAGATAGAACTTGAAACTGCTCTATTGTGTCAAGTTTCAAAGAGCTAGCACAAACCGTCTTTTATTTAGAGTTCCAAATACATGTATCTCTATAGGAGAAAACATTGTGAAACCTAAAAATGAAAACGGTTACTGCAAACGAACGGTTTAACCTAGAAGAACGAAATTTGGTGAGCCAATTGGTTTTAGTGTACTCATCATTACCTGAAAGAATCATGAAGATTGGGTGAAAAAATGTTTGCTGAGAATTCAGTAAACTCGTAGTTTTTTGGAAACTTGGCAACCCCTTTCAATGAAAGTAATTTTCGCCAATCTCTACTTAGGGCTACAATAACAGCAAACAAACCATACAGATAGAACTTTAAAATGCGCTATTTTGTCAAGTTTCAAAGAGCTAGCACAAACCGTCTTTGATTTAGAGTTCCAAATACATGTATCCGAATAGGAGAAAACAGAGAGAAACCTAAAAATGAAGATGGTTACTGCAAACGAACGGTTTAACCTAGAAGAACGAAATTTGGTGATCCAAGTGGTCTTGGTGTGCTGATCATTACCTGAAAGAATCATCAAGATTGGGTGAAAAAATGTTTGCTGAGATTTCAGGCAACTCGTAGTTTTTGGAAGCTTGGCAACCCCTTTCAATCAAAGTGATTTTAGACAGTCTCTGCTTAGGGCTACATCAACAGCAAACAAACCATAAAGATAGAACTTGAAACTGCTCTATTGTTTTCAAGTTTCAAAGAGCTAGCAAAAACCATCTTTGATTTAGAGTTCCAAATACATGTATCCCATAGGAGAAAACAGAGTGAAACCTAAAAATTAAAATGGTTACTGCAATCGAACGGTTTAACCTAGAAGAACGAAATTTGGTGAGCCACGTGGTTTTGGTGTACTGATCATTACCTGATAAAATCATCAAGATTAGGTGAAAAACTCTTTTCTAAGATTTCAGGCAACTCGTAGTTTTTTGGAAGCTTGGAACCCCCTTTCCATCAAAGTGATTTTCGCCAGTCACTGCTTAGGGCTACATCAACAGGAAACAAACCATAGAGATAGAACTTGAAACTGCTTTTTGTTGTGTCAAGTTTCAAGGAGCTAGCACAAACTGTCTTTAATTTAGAGTTCCAAATACTTGTATCCATATTAGAGAAAACAGAGTGAAATCTAAAATGAAAACGGTTACTGCAAACGAACGGTTTAACCTAGAAGAACGAAATTTGGTGAGCCAAGTTGTTTTGGTGTACTTATCATAACCTGAAAGAATCATCAAGATTGGGTGAAAAAATGTTTGCTGAGATTTCAGGCAACTCATAGTTTTTGGAAGCTTGGCAACCCCTTTCAATCAAAGTGATTCTTGCCAGTCTTTGCTTTGGGCTTCATCAACAGCATACAAACCATAAAGAGAGAACTCGAAACTGCTCCATTGTGTAAAGTTTCAAAGAGCTAGCACAAACCGTCTTTGATTTAGAGTTCCAAATACATGAATCCCTATAAGAGAAAACAGAGTGAAACCTAAAAATGAAAACGGTTACTGCAAACGAACGGTTTAACCTAGAAGAACGAAATTTGGTGAGCCAAGTGGTTTTGGTGTACTGATCATTACCTGAAAAAATCATCAAGATTAGGTGAAAAAGTCTTTTCTAAGATTTCAGGCAAATCGTAGTTTTTTGGAAGCTTGGCACCCCCTTTCCATCAAAGTGATTTCGCCAGTCACTGCTTAGGGATACATCAACAGCAAACAAACCCTAGAGCTAGAACTTGAAACTGCTCAATTGTGTCAAGTTTCAAAGAGCTAGCACAAACCGTCTTTGATTTAGAGTTCCAAATACATGTATCCGCATAGGAGATAACAGACTGAAACCTAAAAATGAAAACGGTTACTGTAAACGAATGGTTTAACCCAGAAGAACGAAATTTGGTGAGCCAAGTGGTTTTGGTGTACTGATGATTACCTGAAAGAATCATCAAGATTGGGTGAAAAGATGTTTGCTGAGATTTCAGGCAACTCGTAGTTTTTGGAAGCTTGTCAACCCCTTTCCATCAAAGTGCTTTTCGCCAGTCTCTGCTTAGGGCTACATCAACAGCAAACAAACCATAGACGGAACTTGAAACTGCTTTATTGTGTCAAGTTTCAAAGAGCTAGTACAAACCGTGTTTGATTTAGAGTTCCAAATACATGCATCCCTATAGGAGAAAACAGAGTGAAACCTAAAAATGAAAACGGTTACTGCAAACGAATGGTTTAACCTAGAAAAACGAAATTTGGTGAGCCAAGTGTATTTGGTGTACTGATCATTTCCTGAAAGAATCATCAAGATTGGGTGAAAAGATGTTTGCTGAGATTTCAGGCAACTCGTAGTTTTTGGAAGCTTGGCAACACCTTTCCATCAAAGTGATTTTCGTCAGTCTCTGCTTAGGGCTACATCAACAGCAAACAAACCATAGAGATAGAACTTAAAACTGCTTTATTGTGTCAAGTTTCAAAGAGCTAGAACAAACCGTCTTTGATTTAGAGTTCCAAATACATGTATCTGTATAGAAGAAAACAAAGTGAAACCTAAAAATGAAAACGGTTACTGCAAACGAACGGTTTAACCTAGCAGAACGAAATTTGGTGAGCCAAGTGTATTTGGTGTACTGATCATTACCTGAAAGAATCATCACGATTGGGTGAAAAGATGTTTGCTGAGATTTCAGGAAAAGCGTAGTTTTTGGAAGCTTGGCAACCCCTTTCCCTGAAAGTTATTTTTGCCAGTCTCTGCTTAGAGCTACATCAACAGCAATCAAACTATAGAGATAGAACTTGAAACTGCTTTATTGTGTTAAGTTTCAAAGAACTAGCACAAACCGTCTTTGATTTAGAGTTTCAAATACATGTATCCGTATTGGAGAAAACAGAGTGAAACCTAAAAATAAAAAGGGTTACTGCAAACGAACGGTTTAACCTAGAAAAACGAAATTTGGTGAGCCAAGTGGTTTTGGTGTACTGATCATTACCTGAAGAAATAATCATGATTGGGTGAAATATGTTTGCTGATATTCCAGGCAACTCCTAGTTTTTGGAAGCTTGGCAACTTCTTTCAATCCAAGTGATTTTAGACAGTCTATGCTAAGGGCTACATCAACAGCAAAGAAACCATAGAGATATAACTTGAAACTGCTCTATTGTGTCAAGTTTCAAAAAGCTAGGACAAACCGTCTTTGATTTAGTGTTCCAAATATATGTATCCCTATAGGAGAAAACAGAGTGAAACCTAAAAATGAAAACGGGTACTGCAAACGAACGGTTTAACCTAGAAGAACGAAATTTGGTGAGCCAAGTGGTTGTGGTGTCCTGACCATTACCTGAAAGAATCATCAAGATTGGGTGAAAAGATGTTTGCTGAGATTTCAGGCAACTCGTCATTTTTGGAAGCTTGGCAACCCCTTTCCATCAAAGTGATTTTCGCCAGTCTCTGCTTAGGGCTACATCAAAAGCAAACAATCCATAGAGATAAAACTTGAAACTGCTTTATAGTGTCAAGTTTCAAAGAGCTAGCACAAACCGTCTATGATTTAGAGTTCCAAATACATGTATCCCTATAGGAGAAAAGAGAGTGAAATCTAAAAATGAAAACGGTTACTGCAAACGACCGGTTTAACCTAGAAAAACGAAATTTGGTAAGCCAAGTGGTTTGGGTGTACTAATCATTGCCTGAAAGAATGATCAAGAGTGGGTGAAAAAATGTTTGCTGAGATTTCAGGCAACTCGTAGTTTTTTGAAGCTTGGCAACCCCTTTCCATCAAAGTGATTTTAGCCAGTCTCTGCTTTGGGCTACATCAACAGAAAACAAACCATAGAGATAGAACTTGAAACTGTTCTATTTTCTCAAGTTTCAAAGAGTTAGCAAAAACCGTCTTTGATTTAGAATTCCAAATACATGTATCCCCATTGCAGAAAACAGAGTGAAACCTAAAAATAAAAACGGTTACGGCAAACGAACGGTTTAACCTAGAAGAACGAAATTTGGTGAGCCAAGTGGTTTGGTGTACTGATCATTACCTGAAAAAATCATCAAATTGGATGAAAAAATGTTTGCTGAGATTTCAGGCAACTCCCAGTTTTTGGAAGCTTGGCAACCCCTTTCCATCAAAGTGATTTTCGCCAGTCTCTGCTTAGGGCTACATCAACAGCAAACAAACCATAGAGATAGAACTTAAAACTGCTCTATTGTGTCAAGTTTCAAAGAGCTAGCACAAACCGTCTTTGATTTAGAGTTCCAATACATGTATCCCTATAGGAGAAAACAGAGTGAAACCTAAAAATAAAAACGGTTACTGCAAATGAACGGTTTAAAATAGAAGAACGAAATTTAGTGAGCCAAGTGGTTTTGGTGTACTGATCAATACCTGAAAGAATCATCAAGATTGGGTGAAAAAATGTTTGCTGAGATTTCAGGAAACTCGTTGTTTTTTGGAAGCATGGCAACCCCTTTCTATGAAAGTGATTTTCGCCACTCTCTGCTTAGGGCTACATCAACAGCAAACAAACCATACAGATAGAACTTGAAACTGCTTTATTGTGTCAAGTTTCAAAGAGCTAGCACAAACCGTGTTTGATTAAGAGTTCCAAATATATGTATCCCTATAGGAGAAAACAGAGAGAAACCTAAAAATGAAAACGGTTACTGCAAACGAACGGTTTAACCTAGAAGAACGAAATTTGGTGAGCCAAGTGGTTTTGGTGTACTGATCATTACCTGACAGAATCATCAAGATTGGGTGAAAAATGTTTGCTGAGATTTCAGGCAACTCGTAGTTTTTTTTGAAGCTTGGCAACCCCTTTAAATGAAAGTGATTTTCGCCAGTTCCTGCTTAGGGCAACATCAACAGCAAACAAACCATAGAGATAGAACTTGAAACTGCTTTATTGTGTCAAGTTTCAAAGAGCTAGCACAAACCGTGTTTGATTTAGAGTTCCAAATACATGTATCCCTATAGGAGAAAACAGATTGAAATCTAAAAATGAAAACGGTTACTGCAAACGAACGGTTTAACCTAGAAAAACGAAACTTGGTGAGCCAAGTGGTTTTGGTGTACTGATCATTACCTGAAAGAATCATCAAGATTGGGTGAAAAAATGTTTGCTGAGATTTCAGGAAATTCGTACTTTTTTGGAAGCTTGGCAACCCCTTTCTATGAAAGTGATTTTCGCCAGTCTCTGCTGAGGGCTACAACAACAGCAAAAAAACCATAGAGATAGAACTTGAAACTGCTTTATTGTGTCAAGTTTCAAAGAGCTAGCACAAACCGTGTTTCATTTAGAGTTCCAAATACATGTATCCCTATAGGAGAAAACAGAGTGAAACCTAAAAATGAAAACGGTTACTGCAAACGAACGGTTTAACCTAGAAGAACGAAATTCGGTGAGCCAAGTGGTTTTGGTGTACTGATCATTACCTGAAAGAATCATCAAGATTGGGTGAAAAAATGTTTGATGAGATTTCAGGAAACTCATAGTTTTTGGAATCTTGGCAACCCCTTTCCATGAAAGTGATTATCGCCAGTCTCTGCTTAGGGCTACATCAACAGCAAACAAACCATTGAGAGAGAACTTGAAACTGCTTTATTGTGTCAAGTTTCAAAGAGCTAGCACAAACCCTGTTTCATTTAGTGTTCCAAATGCATGCATCCCTATAGGAGAAAACAGATTGAAACCTAAAAATGAAAAAGGTTACTGCAAACGAACGGTTTAACCTAGACGAACGACATTTGGTGAGCCAACTGGTTTTGGTGTACTGATTATTACCTGAAAGAATCATCAAGGTTGGGTGAACAAAGGTTTGCTGAGATTTCAGGCAACTCGTAGGTTTTTGGAAGCTTGGGAACCCCTTTCCATTAAAGTGATTTTCGCCAGTCTCTGCTTAGGGCTACATCAACAGCAAACAAACCATGGAGATAGAACTTGAAACTTCTTTATTGTGACTAGTTTCAAAGAGCTAGCACAAACCGTGTTTGATTTAGAGTTCCAAATACATGTATCCCTATAGGAGAAAACAGAGTGAAATCTAAAAATGAAAACGGTTACTGCAAACGAATGGTTTAACCTAGAAGAGCGAAACCCTATGAGCCTAGTGGTTTAGGTGTACTGATCATTACCTAAAAGAATCATCAAGATTGGGTGAAAAAATGTTTGCTGAGATTTCAGGAAACTCGTAGTTTTTTGGAAGCTTGGCAACCCCTTTCCATGAAAGTGATTTTCGCCAGTCTCTGCTTAGGGCTACATCAACAGCAAACAAACCATAGAGATAGAACTTGAACCTGCTTTATTGTGTCAAGTTTCAAAGAGCTAGCACAAACCGTGTTTGATTTAGAGTTCCAAATACATGTATCCTTATAGGAGAAAACAGAGAGAAACCTAAAAATGAAAATGGTTACTGCAAACGAACGGTTTAACCTAGAAGAACGAAATTTGGTGAGCCAAGTGGTTTTGGTGTACTGATCATTACCTGACAGAATCACAAGATTGGGTGAAAAATGTTTGCTGAGATTTCAGGCAACTCGTAGTTTTTTTGGAAGCTTGGCAACCCCTTTAAATGAAAGTGATTTTCGCAAGTCTCTGCTTAGGGCTACATCAACAGCAAAAAAACCATACAGACAGAACTTGAAACTGGATTCTTGTGTCAAGTTTCAAAGAGCTAGCACAAACCGTGTTTCATTAAGAGTTCCAAATACATGTATCCCTATAGGAGAAAACAGAGTAAAACCTAAAAATGAAAACGGTTACTGCAAGCGAATGGTTTAACCTAGAAAAACGAAATTTGGTGAGCCAAGTGGTTTTGGTGTACTGATCATTACCTGAAAGAATCATCAAGATTGGGTGAAAAAATGTTTGCTGAGATTTCAGACAACTCGTAGTTTTTTGGAAGCTTTGCAACCCCTTTCCATGAATGTGATTTTCGCCAGTCTCTGCTTAGGGCTACATCAACAGCAAACAAACCATAGAGATAGAACTTGAAACTGCTTTACTGTGTCAAGTTTCAAAGAGCTAGCACAAACCGTGAATGATTTAGAGTACCAAATACATGTATCCCTATAGGAGAAAACAGAGTGAAACCTAAAAATGTAAACGGTTACTGCAAATGAACGGTTTAACATAGAAAAATGAAATTTGGTGAGCCAAGTGGTTTTGGAGTACTGATCATTACCTGAAAGAATCATCAAGATTGGGTGAAAAAAATGTTTCCTGAGATTTCAGGCAACTCGTAGTTTTTTGAAAGCTTCGCAACCCCTTTCCATGAAAGTGATTTTCGCCAGTCTCTGCTTAGGGCTACATCAACAGCAAACAAACCATAGAGATAGAACTTGAAACTGCTTTATTGTGTCAAGTTTAAAAAAGCTAGCACAAACCGTGTTTGATTTAGAGTTGCAAATACATGTATCCCTATAGGAGAAAACAGAGTGAAACCTAAAAATGAAAACGGATACTGCAAACGATCAGTTTAACCTAGAAGATCGAATTTTGGTGAGCCACGTGGTTTTGGTGAACTGATCATTACCTGAAAGAATCATCAAGATTGGCTGTAAAAATGTTTGCTGAGATTTCAGGCAATTCGTAGTTTTTTGGAAGCTTGGCAACCCCTTTCCATGAAAGTGATTTTCGCCAGTCTCTCTTTATGGCTACATCAACAGCAAACAAACCATAGAGATAGAACTTGAAACTGCTTTATTGTGTAAAGTTTCAAAGAGCTAGCACAAACCGTGTTTCATTTAGAGATCCAAATACATGTATCCATATATGAGAAAACAGAGTGAAACCTAAAAATGAAAACGGTAACTGCAAACGAACGGTTTAACCAAGAAGAACGAAATTTGGTGAGACAAGTGGTTTTGGTGTACTGATCATTACCTGAAAGAATCATCACGATTGGGTGAAAAAATGTTTGCTGAGATTTCAGGCAATTCGTACTTTTTTGGAAGCTTGGCAACCCCTTTCTATGAAAGTGATTTTCGCCAGTCTCTGCTGAGGGCTACAACAACAGCAAAAAAACCATAGAGATAGAACTTGAAACTGCTTTATTGTGTCAAGTTTCAAAGAGCTAGCACAAACCGTGTTTCATTTAGAGTTTCAAATACATGTATCCCTATAGGAGAAAACAGAGTGAAACCTAAAAATGAAAACGGTTACTGCAAACGAACGGTTTAACCTAGAAGAACGAAATTCGGTGAGCCAAGTGGTTTTGGTGTACTGATCATTACCTGAAACAATCATCAAGATTGGGTGAAAAAATGTTTGATGAGATTTCAGGAAACTCATAGTTTTTTGGAATCTTGGCAACCCCTTTCCATGAAAGTGATTATCGCCAGTCTCTGCTTAGGGCTACATCAACAGCAAACAAACCATTGAGAGAGAACTTGAAACTGCTTTATTGTGTCAAGTTTCAAAGAGCTAGCACAAACCCTGTTTCATTTAGTGTTCCAAATGCATGCATCCCTATAGGAGAAAACAGAGTGAAACCTAAAAATGAAAAAGGTTACTGCAAACGAACGGTTTAACCTAGACGAACGACATTTGGTGAGCCAAGTGGTTTTGGTGTACTGATTAATACCTGAAAGAATCATCAAGGTTGGGTGAACAAAGGTTTGCTGAGATTTCAGGCAACTCGTAGGTTTTTGGAAGCTTGGGAACCCCTTTCCATTAAAGTGATTTTCGCCAGTCTCTGCTTAGGGCTACATCAACAGCAAACAAACCATGGAGATAGAACTTGAAACTTCTTTATTGTGACTAGTTTCAAAGAGCTAGCACAAACCGTGTTTGATTTAGAGTTCCAAATACATGTATCCCTATAGGAGAAAACAGAGTGAAATCTAAAAATGAAAACGGTTACTGCAAACGAATGGTTTAACCTAGAAGAGCGAAACCCTATGAGCCTAGTGGTTTTGGTGTACTGATCATTACCTAAAAGAATCATCAAGATTGGGTGAAAAAATGTTTGCTGAGATTTCAGGAAACTCGTAGTTTTTTGGAAGCTTGGCAACCCCTTTCCATGAAAGTGATTTTCGCCAGTCTCTGCTTAGGGCTACATCAACAGCAAACAAACCATAGAGATAGAACTTGAACCTGCTTTATTGTGTCAAGTTTCAAAGAGCTAGCACAAACCGTGTTTGATTTAGAGTTCCAAATACATGTATCCCTATAGTAGAATACAGAGTGAAACCTAAAAATGAAAACGGTTACTGCAAACGAACGGTCTAACCTAGAAGAACGAAATTTGGTGAGGCAAGTGGTTTTGGTGTACTGATAATTACCTGAAAGAATCATCAAGATTAGGTGAAAAAATGTTGGCTGAGATTTCAGCCAACTCGTAGTTTTTTGGAAGCTTGGCAACCCCTTTCAATGAAAGTGATTTTCGCCAGTCTCTGCTTAGGGTTACATCAACAGCAAACAAACCATAGAGATAGAACTTGAAACTGCTTTATTGTGTCAAGTTTCCAAGAGCTAGCACAAACCGTGTTTGATTTAGAGTTCCAAATACATGTATCCCAATATGAGAAAACAGTGAAACCTAAAAATGAAAACGGTTACTGAAAATGAACGGTTTAACCTAGAAGAACGAAATTTGGTGATCCAAGTACTTTTGGTGTACTGATCATTACCTGAAAGAATCATCAAGATTAAGTGAAAAAATGTTTGCTGAGATTTCAGGCAACTCGTAGTTTTTTGGAAGCTTGGCAACCCCTTTCCATGAAAGTGATTTTCGCCAGTCTCTGGTTAGGGCTACTTCAACAGAAAACAAACCATAGAGAAAGAACTTGAAACTGCTTTATTGTGTCAAGTTTCAAAGAGCTAGCACAAACCGTATTTGATTTAGACTTCCAAATACATGTATCCCTATAGGAGAAAACAGAGTGAAACCTAAAAATGAAAACGGTTACTGCAAACGAACGGTCTAACCTAGAAGAACGACATTTGGTGAGGCAAGTGGTTTTGGTGTACTGATAATTACCTGAAAGAATCATCAAGATTAGGTGAAAAAATGTTTGCTGAGATTTCAGGAAACTCTTAGTTTTTTGGAAGCTTGGCAACCCCTTTCCATGAAAGTGATTTTCAGCAGTCTCTGCTTAGGGCTACATCAACAGCAAACAAACCATAGAGATAGAACTTGAAACTGCTTTATAGTGTCAAGTTTCAAAGAGCTAGCACAAACCGTGTTTGATTTAGAGTTCCAAAAACATGTATCCCTATAGGAGAAAACAGAGTGAAACCTAAAAATGAAAACGGTTACTGCAAACGAACAATTTAACCTAGAAGAACGAAATTTGGTGAGCCAAGTGGTTTTGGTGTACTGATCATTACCTGAAAGAATCATCAAGATTGGGTGAAAAAACGTTTGCTGAGATTTCAGGCAACTCGTAGTTTTTTTGAAGCTTGGCAACCCCTTTCCATGAAAGTGATTTTCGCCAGTCTCTGCTTAGGGCTACATCAACAGCAAACAAACCATAGAGATAGAACTTCAAACTGCTTTATTTTGTCAAGTTTCAAAGAGCTAGCACAAACCGTCTTTGATTTAGAGTTCCAAATACATGTATCCCTATAGGAGAAAACAGAGTGAAACCTAAAAATGAAAACGGTTACTGCAAACGAACGGTTTAACCTAGAAGAATGAAATTTGGTGAACCAAGTGGTTTTGGTGTACTGATCATTACCTGAAAGAATCAACAAAATTAGGTGAAAAACTCTTTGCTAAGAGTTCAGGAAACTCGTAATTTTTGGAAGCTTGGCAACCCCTTTCCATCTAAGTGATTTTCGCCAGTCTCTGCTTAGGGCTACATCAACAGCAAACAAACCATGGAGATAGAACTTGAAACTGCTTTACTGTGTCAAGTTTCAAAGAGCTAGCACAAACCGTCATTGAATTAGAGTTCCAAATACATGTATCCCTGTAGGAGAAAACAGTGAAACCTAAAAATGAAAACGATTTCTGCAAACGAACGGTTTAACCTAGAAGAACGAAATTTGGTGAGCCAAGTTGCTTTGGTGTACTGATCATTACCTGAAAGAATCATCAAGATTGGGTGAAAAGATGTTTGCTGAGATTTCAGGCAACTCGTAGTTTTTGGAAGCTTGGCAACCCTTTTCCGCCAAAATGATTTTCGCAAGTCTCTGCTTAGGGCTACATCAACAGCAAACAAACCATAGAGATAGACCTTGAAAGTGCTCTATTGTGTCAAGTTTCAAAGAGCTAGCACAAACCTTCTTTGATTTAGAGTTCCAAATACATGTATCCCTATAGGAGAAAACAGAGTGAAACCTATAAATGAAAACAGTTACTGAAAACGAACGGTTTAACCTAGAAGAACGAAATTTGGTGAGCCAAGTGGTTTTGGTGTACTGATCATTACCTGAAAGAATCATCAAGATTGGGTGAAAAAACATTGGCTGGGATCAGGAAAAACGTAGTTTTTTGGAAGCTTGGCAACCCTTTCCATGAGAGTGATTTTCGCCTGTCTCTGCTTTGGGCTACATCAACAGCAAACAAACCATAGAGATAGAACTTGAAACTGCTTTATTGTTTCAAGTTTTAAAGAGCTAGCACAAACCGTGTTTGATTTAGAGTTCCCAAAACATGTATCCCTATAGGAGAAAACAGAGTGAAATCTAAAAATTTAAAGGGTTACTGCAAACGTACGGTTTAAACTAGAAGAAAGAAATTGGGTGAGTTAAGTGGTTTTGGTGTACTGATCATTACCTGAAAGAATCATCAAGATTGGGTGAAAAAACATTGGCTGAGATTTCAGGCAACTCGTAGTTTTTTGGAAGCTTGCCAACCTCTTTCCATGAAAGCGATTTTCGCCAGTCTTCGCTTAGGGCTACATCAACAGCAAACAAACCATAGATATAACTTGAAACTGCTTTATTGTGTCAAGTTTCAAAGAGCTAGCACAAACCGTGTTGGATTTAGAGTTCCAAATACATGTATCCCTATAGGAGAAAACAGAGTGAAACCTGAAAATGAAAACGGTTACTGCAAACGAATGGTTTAATCTAGAAGAACGAAATTTGGTGAGTCAAGCGGTTTTGGTGTACTAATCATTACCTGAAAGAATCATCAAGATTGGGTGAAAAAATGTTTGCTGAGATTTCAGGCAACTCGTAGTTTTTTGGAAGCTTGGCAACCCCTTTCAATGAAAGTTATTTTCGCCATTCTCTGCTTAGGGCTACATCAAGAGCAAACAAACCATAGAGATAGAACTTGAAACTACTTTATTGTGTCAAGTTTCAAAGAGCTAGCACAAACCGTGTTTGATTTAGAGTTCCAAATACGTGTATCCGTATAGGAGAAAACAGAGTGAAACCTCAAAATGAAACCGGTTACTGCAAACGAACGGTTTAACCTAGAAAAACGAAATTTGGTGAGCCAAGTGGTTTTGGTGTACTGATCATTACCTGAAAGAATCATCAAGATTGGGTGAAAAAACATTGGCTGAGATTTCAGGGAAGTCTTAGTTTTTTGGAAACTTGGCAACCCCTTTCCATGAAAGTGATTTTCGCCATACTCTTCTTAGGGGTACATCAACAGAAAACAAACCATAGAGATAGAACTTGAAACTCCTTTATTGTGTCAAGTTGCAAAGAGCTAGCACAAACCGTGTTTGATTTAGAGTTCCAAATACATGTATCCTTATAGGAGAAAAGAGAGTGAAACCTAAAAATGAAAACGGTTACTGCAAATGAACGGTTTAACCTAGAAGAACTATTTGGTGAGTCAAGCGGTTTTGGTGTACTGATCATTACCTGAAAGAATCATCAAGATTGGGTGAAAAAATGTTTGCTGAGATTTCAGGCAACTCGTGGTTTTCTGAAAGCTTGGCAACCCCTTTCTATGAAAGTGATTTTCGCCAGTCTCTGCTTAGGGCTACATCAACAGCAAACAAACCATAGAGATAGAACTTGAAACTGCTTTATTGTGTCAAGTTTCAAAGAGCTAGCACAAACCGTGTTTGATTTAGAGTTCCAAATACATGTATCCCTATATTAGAAAACAGAGTGAAACCTAAAAATGAAAACGGTTACTGCAAACGAACGGTTTAACCTAGAAGAACGAAATTTGGTGAGCCAAGTGGTTTTGGTGTACTGATCATTACCTGAAAGAATCATCAAGATTGGGTGAAAAAACATTGGCTGAGATTTCAGGGAAGTCGTAGTTTTTCGGAAGCTTGGCAACCCCTTTCCATGAAAGTGATTTTCGCCAGTCTCTGCTTAGGGCTACATCAACAGCAAACAAACCATAGAGATAGAACTTGAAACTCCTTTATTGTGTCAAGTTGCAAAGAGCTAGCACAAACCGTGTTTGATTTAGAGTTCCAAAAACATGTATTCCTATAGGAGTAAACAGAGTGAAACCTAAAAATGAAAACGGTTACTGCAAACGAACTGTTTAACCTAGAAGAACGAAATTTGGTGAGACATGTTGTTTCGGTGTACTGATCATTACCTGAAAGAATCATCAAGATTGGGTGAAAAAACATTGCCTGGGATCAGGAAAATCGTAGTTTTTTGGAAGCTTGGCAACCCCTTTTAATGAAATTGATTTTTGTCAGTCTTTGCTTTGGGCTACATCAACAGCAAACAAACCATAGAGATAGAACTTGAAACTGCTTTATTGTGTCAAGTTTAAAAGAGCTAGCACAAACCGTGTTTGATTTAGAGTTCCAAAAACATGTATCCCTACAGGAGAAAACAGAGTGAAACCTAAAAATTTAAAGGGTTACTGCAAACATACGGTTTAAACTAGAATAAAGAAATTGGGTGAGCTAAGTGGTTTTGGTGTATGGATCATTACCTGAAAGAATCATCAAGATTGGGTGAAAAACATTGGCTGAGATTTCAGGCAACTCGTAGTTTGTTGGAAGCTTGGCAACCCCTTTCCATGAATGTGATTTTCGCCAGTCTCTGCTTAGGGCTACATCAACAGCAAACAAACCATTGAGATAGAACTTGAAACTGCTCTATTATGTCAAGTTTCAAAGAGCTAGAACAAACCGTGTTTGATTTAGAGTTCCAAATACATGTATCCCTATAGGAGAAAACAGAGTGAAACCTAAAAATTAAAACGGTTACTGCAAACGAACGGTTTAACCTAGAAGAACAAACATGGTGAGCATAGTGGTTTTGGTGTACTGATCATTACCTGAAAGAATCATCACGATTGTGTGAAAAAATGTTTGCTGAGATTTCAGGCAACTTGTAGTTTTTTGGAAGCTTGGCAACCCCTTTCCATGAAAGTGATTTTCGCCAGTCTCTGCTTAGGTGTACATCAACAGCAAATATACCATAGAGATAGAACTTGAAACTGCTTTATTGTGTCAAGTTTCAAAGAGCTACCACAAACCGTGTTTGATTTAGAGTTCCAAATACATGTATCCCTATAGGAGAAAACAGAGTGAAACCTAAAAATGAAAACGGTTACTGCAAACGAACGGTTTAACCTAGAAGAACGAAATATGGTGAGCCAAGTGGTTTTGGTGTACTAATCATTACCTGAAAGAATCATCAAGATTGGGTGAAAAAACATTGGCTGAGATTTCATGGAAGTCGTAATTTTTTGGAAGCTTGGCAACCCCTTTCCATGAAAGTGATTTTCGCCATTCTCTTCTTAGGTGTACATCAACAGCCAACAAACCATATAGATAGAACTTGAAACTTCTTTATTGTGTCAAGTTGTAAAGAGCTAGCACAAACCGTGTTTGATTTAGAGTTCCAAATACATGTATCCCTATAGGAGCAAACAGAGTGAAACCTAAAAATGAAAACGGTTACTGCAAACGAACGGTTTAACCTAAAAGAACGAAATTTGGTGAGCCAAGTGGTTTTGGTGTACTGATCAATACCTGAAAGAATCATCAAGATTGGGTGAAAAAATGTTTGCTGAGATTTCAGGAAACTCGTAGTTTTTTGGAAGCTTGGCAAGCCCTTTCCATGAAAGTGATTTTCGCCACTCTCTGCTTAGGGCTACATCAACAGCAAACAAACCATAGAGACAGAACTTGAAACTGCTTTATTGTGTCAAGTTTCAATGAGCTAGCACAAACCGTGTTTGATATAGAGTCCAAACACATGTATCTCTATAGGAGAAAAGAGAGTGAAACCTAAAAATGAAAACGGTTACTGCAAACGAACGGTTTAACCTAGAAGAACGAAACTTGGTGAGCCTAGTGGATTTTGTGTACTGATAATTACCTGAAAGAATCATCAAGATTGGGTGAAAAAATGTTTGCTGAGATTTAAGGCAACTCGTAGTTTTTTGAAGCTTGGCAACCCCTTTCCATGAAAGTGATTTTCGCCACTCTCTGCTTAGGGCTACATCAACAGCAAACAAACCATAGAGATAGAACTTGAAACTGCTTTATTGTGTCAAGTTTCAAAGAGCTAGCCCAGACCTTGTTTGATTTAGAGTTCCAAATACATGTATCCCTATAGGAGAAAACAGAGTGAAACCTAAAAATGTAAACGGTTACTTCAAACAAACGGTTTAACCTAGAAGAACGAAATTTGGTGAGCCAACTGGTTTTGGTGTACTGATCATTACCTGAAAGAATCATCAAGATTGGGTGAAAAAATGTTTGCTGAGATTTAAGCAACTCGTAGTTTTTTGGAAGCTTAGCAACCCCTTTCAATGAATGTGATTTTCGCCAGTCTCTTCTTAGGGCTACATCAACAGCAAACAAACCATAGAGATAGAACTTGAAACTGCTTTATTGTGTCAAGTTTCAAAGAGCTAGCACAAACCGTGTTTCATTTAGAGTTCCAAATACATGTATCTCTATAGGAGAAAACAGAGTGAAACCTAAAAATGAAAACGGTTACTGCAAACGAACGGTTTAACCTAGAATAACGAAATTTGGTGAGCAAAGTGGTTTTGGTGTACTGATCATTACCTGAAACAATCATCAAGATTGGGTGAAGAAATGTTTGCTGAGATTTCAGGCAACTCGTATTTTTTGGAAGCTTGGCAACCCCTTTCCATGAAAGTGATTTTCGCCAGTCTCTTCTTAGGGCTAAATCAACAGCAAACAAACCATAGAGAAAGAACTTGAAACTGCTTTACTGTGTCAAGTTTCAAAGAGCTAGCACAAACCGTGTTTGATTTAGAGTTCCAAATACATGTATCCCTATGTTAGAAAACAGAGTGAAACCTAAAAATGAAAACAGTTACTGCAAACGAACGATTTAACCTAGAAGAACGAAATTTGGTGAGCCAAGTGGTTTTGGTGTACTGATCATTACCTGAAAAAATCATCAAGATTGGGTGAAAAAATGTTTGCTGAGATTTCAGGCAACTCGTAGTTTTTTGGAAGTTTGGCAACCCCTTTCCATGAAATTGATTTTCGCCAGTCTCTGCTTAGGGCTACATCAACAGGAAACAAACCATAGAAATAGAACTTGAAACTGCTTTATTGTGTCAAGTTTCAAAGAGCTAGCGCAAACCGTGTTTGATTTATAGTTTCAAATACATGTATCCCTATAGGAGAAAACAGAGTGAAATCTAATAATTAAAAGGGTTACTGCAAACGTACGGTTTAACCTAGAAGAAAGAAATTGGGTGAGCTAAGTGGTTTTGGTGTACTGATCATTACCTGAAAGAATCATCAAGATTGGGTGAAAAAACATTGGCTGAGATTTCAGGAAACTCGTAGTTTTTTGGAAGCTTGGCAACCCCTTTCCATGAATGTGATTTTCGCAAGTCTCTGCTTAGGGCTACATCAACAGCAAACAAACCATAGAGATAGAACTTGAAACTGCTTTATTGTGTCAATTTTCAAAGAGCTAGAACAAACCGTGTTTGATTTAGAGTTCCAAATACATGTATCCCTATAGGAGAAAACAGAGTGATACCTAAAGATTAAAACGGTTACTGCAAACGAATGGTTTAACCTAAAAGAACGAAACATGGTGAGCATAGTGGTTTTGGTGTTCTGATCATTACCTGAAGGAATCATCACGATTGGGTGAAAAAATGTTTGCTGAGATTTCAGGCAACTTGTAGTTTTTTGGAAGCTTGGCAACCCCTTTCCATGAAAGTGATTTTCGCCATCTCTGCTTAGGGGTACATCAACAGCAAATAAACCATAGAGATAGAACTTGAAACTGCTTTATTGTGTCAAGTTTCAAAAAGCTAGCACAAAGCGTGTTAAATTTAGAGTTCCAAATACATGTATCCCTATAGGAGAAAACAGAGTGAAACCTAAAAATAAAAAATGTTACTGCAAACGAACGGTTTAACCTAGATGAACGAAACTTGGTGAGCCTAGTGGTTTTGGTGTACTGATCATTACCTGAAAGAATCATCAAGATTGGGTGAAAATATGTTGGCTGAGATTTCAGGCAACTCGTAGTTTTTTGGAAGCTTGGCAACCCCTTTCCATGAAAGTGATATTCGCCAGTCTCTGCTTATTACTAAATCAACAGCAAACTAACCATAGAGATACAACTTGAAACTGCTTTATTGTGTCAAGTTTCAAAGATCTAGCAAAAACCGTGTTTCATTTAGAGTTCCAAATACATGTATCCCTATAAGAGAAACCTGAGTGAAACCTAAAAATGAAAACGGTTACTGCAAACGAACGGTTTAACCTAGAAGAACGAAATTTGGTGAGCCAAGTGGTTTTGGTGTACTGATCATTACCTGAAGGAATCAGCAAGATTGGGTGAAAAAATGTTGGCTGAGATTTCAAAGAACTCGCAGTTTTTTCGAATCTTGGCAACCCCTTTCCATGAAAGTGATTTTCGCCAGTCTCTGCTTAGGGCTACATAAACAGCAAACAAACCATAGAGATAGAACTTGAAACTGGTTTATTGTGTCAAGTTTAAAAGAGCTAGCACAAACCGTGTTTGATTTAGAGTTCCAAAAACATGTATCCCTACAGGAGAAAACAGAGTGAAACCTAAAAATTTAAAGGGTTACTGCAAACATACGGTTTAAACTAGAATAAAGAAATTGGGTGAGCTAAGTGGTTTTGGTGTATGGATCATTACCTGAAAGAATCATCAAGATTGGGTGAAAAACATTGGCTGAGATTTCAGGCAACTCGTAGTTTGTTGGAAGCTTGGCAACCCCTTTCCATGAATGTGATTTTCGCCAGTCTCTGCTTAGGGCTACATCAACAGCAAACAAACCATTGAGATAGAACTTGAAACTGCTCTATTGTGTCAAGTTTCAAAGAGCTAGAACAAACCGTGTTTGATTTAGAGTTCCAAATACATGTATCCCTATAGGAGAAAACAGAGTGAAACCTAAAAATTAAAACGGTTACTGCAAACGAACGGTTTAACCTAGAAGAACAAACATGGTGAGCATAGTGGTTTTGGTGTACTGATCATTACCTGAAAGAATCATCACGATTGTGTGAAAAAATGTTTGCTGAGATTTCAGGCAACTTGTAGTTTTTTGGAAGCTTGGCAACCCCTTTCCATGAAAGTGATTTTCGCCAGTCTCTGCTTAGGTGTACATCAACAGCAAATATACCATAGAGATAGAACTTGAAACTGCTTTATTGTGTCAAGTTTCAAAGAGCTACCACAAACCGTGTTTGATTTAGAGTTCCAAATACATGTATCCCTATAGGAGAAAACAGAGTGAAACCTAAAAATGAAAACGGTTACTGAAACGAACGGTTTAACCTAGATGAACGAAACTTGGTGAGCCTAGTGGTTTTGGTGTACTAATCATTACCTGAAAGAATCATCAAGATTGGGTGAAAAAACATTGGCTGAGATTTCATGGAAGTCGTAATTTTTTGGAAGCTTGGCAACCCCTTTCCATGAAAGTGATTTTCGCCATTCTCTTCTTAGGTGTACATCAACAGCCAACAAACCATATAGATAGAACTTGAAACTTCTTTATTGTGTCAAGTTGTAAAGAGCTAGCACAAACCGTGTTTGATTTAGAGTTCCAAATACATGTATCCCTATAGGAGCAAACAGAGTGAAACCTAAAAATGAAAACGGTTACTGCAAACGAACGGTTTAACCTAAAAGAACGAAATTTGGTGAGCCAAGTGGTTTTGGTGTACTGATCAATACCTGAAAGAATCATCAAGATTGGGTGAAAAAATGTTTGCTGAGATTTCAGGAAACTCGTAGTTTTTTGGAAGCTTGGCAAGCCCTTTCCATGAAAGTGATTTTCGCCACTCTCTGCTTAGGGCTACATCAACAGCAAACAAACCATAGAGACAGAACTTGAAACTGCTTTATTGTGTCAAGTTTCAATGAGCTAGCACAAACCGTGTTTGATATAGAGTCCAAACACATGTATCTCTATAGGAGAAAAGAGAGTGAAACCTAAAAATGAAAACGGTTACTGCAAACGAACGGTTTAACCTAGAAGAACGAAACTTGGTGAGCCTAGTGGATTTTGTGTACTGATAATTACCTGAAAGAATCATCAAGATTGGGTGAAAAAATGTTTGCTGAGATTTAAGGCAACTCGTAGTTTTTTGAAGCTTGGCAACCCCTTTCCATGAAAGTGATTTTCGCCACTCTCTGCTTAGGGCTACATCAACAGCAAACAAACCATAGAGATAGAACTTGAAACTGCTTTATTGTGTCAAGTTTCAAAGAGCTAGCCCAGACCTTGTTTGATTTAGAGTTCCAAATACATGTATCCCTATAGGAGAAAACAGAGTGAAACCTAAAAATGTAAACGGTTACTTCAAACAAACGGTTTAACCTAGAAGAACGAAATTTGGTGAGCCAACTGGTTTTGGTGTACTGATCATTACCTGAAAGAATCATCAAGATTGGGTGAAAAAATGTTTGCTGAGATTTAAGCAACTCGTAGTTTTTTGGAAGCTTAGCAACCCCTTTCAATGAATGTGATTTTCGCCAGTCTCTTCTTAGGGCTACATCAACAGCAAACAAACCATAGAGATAGAACTTGAAACTGCTTTATTGTGTCAAGTTTCAAAGAGCTAGCACAAACCGTGTTTCATTTAGAGTTCCAAATACATGTATCTCTATAGGAGAAAACAGAGTGAAACCTAAAAATGAAAACGGTTACTGCAAACGAACGGTTTAACCTAGAATAACGAAATTTGGTGAGCAAAGTGGTTTTGGTGTACTGATCATTACCTGAAACAATCATCAAGATTGGGTGAAGAAATGTTTGCTGAGATTTCAGGCAACTCGTATTTTTTGGAAGCTTGGCAACCCCTTTCCATGAAAGTGATTTTCGCCAGTCTCTTCTTAGGGCTAAATCAACAGCAAACAAACCATAGAGAAAGAACTTGAAACTGCTTTACTGTGTCAAGTTTCAAAGAGCTAGCACAAACCGTGTTTGATTTAGAGTTCCAAATACATGTATCCCTATGTTAGAAAACAGAGTGAAACCTAAAAATGAAAACAGTTACTGCAAACGAACGATTTAACCTAGAAGAACGAAATTTGGTGAGCCAAGTGGTTTTGGTGTACTGATCATTACCTGAAAAAATCATCAAGATTGGGTGAAAAAATGTTTGCTGAGATTTCAGGCAACTCGTAGTTTTTTGGAAGTTTGGCAACCCCTTTCCATGAAATTGATTTTCGCCAGTCTCTGCTTAGGGCTACATCAACAGGAAACAAACCATAGAAATAGAACTTGAAACTGCTTTATTGTGTCAAGTTTCAAAGAGCTAGCGCAAACCGTGTTTGATTTATAGTTCCAAATACATGTATCCCTATAGGAGAAAACAGAGTGAAATCTAATAATTAAAAGGGTTACTGCAAACGTACGGTTTAACCTAGAAGAAAGAAATTGGGTGAGCTAAGTGGTTTTGGTGTACTGATCATTACCTGAAAGAATCATCAAGATTGGGTGAAAAAACATTGGCTGAGATTTCAGGAAACTCGTAGTTTTTTGGAAGCTTGGCAACCCCTTTCCATGAATGTGATTTTCGCAAGTCTCTGCTTAGGGCTACATCAACAGCAAACAAACCATAGAGATAGAACTTGAAACTGCTTTATTGTGTCAATTTTCAAAGAGCTAGAACAAACCGTGTTTGATTTAGAGTTCCAAATACATGTATCCCTATAGGAGAAAACAGAGTGATACCTAAAGATTAAAACGGTTACTGCAAACGAATGGTTTAACCTAAAAGAACGAAATATGGTGAGCATAGTGGTTTTGGTGTTCTGATCATTACCTGAAGGAATCATCACGATTGGGTGAAAAAATGTTTGCTGAGATTTCAGGCAACTTGTAGTTTTTTGGAAGCTTGGCAACCCCTTTCCATGAAAGTGATTTTCGCCATCTCTGCTTAGGGGTACATCAACAGCAAATAAACCATAGAGATAGAACTTGAAACTGCTTTATTGTGTCAAGTTTCAAAAAGCTAGCACAAAGCGTGTTAAATTTAGAGTTCCAAATACATGTATCCCTATAGGAGAAAACAGAGTGAAACCTAAAAATAAAAAATGTTACTGCAAACGAACGGTTTAACCTAGATGAACGAAACTTGGTGAGCCTAGTGGTTTTGGTGTACTGATCATTACCTGAAAGAATCATCAAGATTGGGTGAAAATATGTTGGCTGAGATTTCAGGCAACTCGTAGTTTTTTGGAAGCTTGGCAACCCCTTTCCATGAAAGTGATATTCGCCAGTCTCTGCTTATTACTAAATCAACAGCAAACTAACCATAGAGATACAACTTGAAACTGCTTTATTGTGTCAAGTTTCAAAGATCTAGCAAAAACCGTGTTTCATTTAGAGTTCCAAATACATGTATCCCTATAAGAGAAACCTGAGTGAAACCTAAAAATGAAAACGGTTACTGCAAACGAACGGTTTAACCTAGAAGAACGAAATTTGGTGAGCCAAGTGGTTTTGGTGTACTGATCATTACCTGAAGGAATCAGCAAGATTGGGTGAAAAAATGTTGGCTGAGATTTCAAGGAACTCGCAGTTTTTTCGAATCTTGGCAACCCCTTTCCATGAAAGTGATTTTCGCCAGTCTCTGCTTAGGGCTACATAAACAGCAAACAAACCATAGAGATAGAACTTGACGCTGCTTCATTGTGTCAAGTTTCAAAGAGCTAGCACAAACCGTGTTTCATTTAGAGTTCCAAATACATGTATCCCTATAGGAGAAAACAGAGTGAAACCTAAAAATGAAAACGGTTACTGCAAACGAATGGTTTAACATAGAAGAACGAAATTGGGTGAGCCAAATGGTTTTGGTATACTGATCATTAACTGCAAGAATCATCAAGATTGGGTGAAAAAATGTTAGCTGTGATTTCAGGCAACTCGTAGTTTTTTGGAAGCTTTGCAACCCCTTTAAATGAATGTGATTTTCGCCAGTCTGTACTTTGGGCTACATCAACAGCAAACAAACCATAAAGATAGAACTTGAAACTGCTTGATTGTGTCAAGTTTCAAAAAGCTAGCACAAACCGTGTTTCATTTAGAGTTCCAAATAAATGTATCCCTATAGGAGAAAACAGAGTGAAACCTAAAAATGAAAACGGTTACTGAAAAGAACGGTTTAACCTAGAAGAACGAAATTTGATGAGCCAAGTGGTTTTGTTGTACTGATCATTACCTGTAAGAATCATCAAGATTTGGTGAAAAAATGTATGCTGAGATTTCAGGCAACTCGTAGTTTTTTGAAAGCTTGGCAGGCCCTTTCCTTGAAAGTGATTCTCGCCAGTCTCTGCTTAGGGCTACATCAACAGCAAACAAACCATAGAGATAGAACTTGAAACTGCTTTATTGTGTCATGTTTCAAAGAGCTAGCACAAACCGTGTTTGATTTAGGGTTCAAAATACATGTATTCTTATAGGAGAAAACAGAGTGAAACCTTAAAATGAAAACGGTTACTGCAAACGAACGGTTTAACCTAGAAGAACGAAATTTGGTGAGCCAAGTGGTTTTGGTGTACTGATTATTACCTGAAAGAATCATCAAGATTGGGTGAAAAAATGTTGGCTGAGATTTCACGCAACTTGTAGTTTTTTGGAAGCTTGGCAACCCCTTTCCATGAAAGTGATTTTCGACAGTCTCTGCTTAGGGCTACATTAACAGCAAACAAATCATAAAGATAGAACGTGAAACTGCTTTATTGTGTCAAGTTTCAAAGAGCTAACACAAACCGTGTTTGTTTTAGAGTTCCAAATACCTGTATCCCTACAGGAGAAAACAGAGTGAAACCTAAAAATGAAAACGGTTACTGCATACGATCGGTTTAACCTAGAAGAACGAACTTTGGTGAGCCAAGTGGTTTTGATGTACTGATCATTACCTGAAAGAATCATCAAGACTGGGTGAAAAAATGTTTGCTGAGATTTCAGGCAACTCCTAGTGTTTTGGAAGCTTGGTAACCCCTTTCAATGAAAGTGATTTTCGCCACTCTCTGCTTAGGGCTACATCAATAGCAAACAAACCATAGAGATAGAACTTGAAACTGCTTTATTGTGTCAAGTTTCAAAGAGTTATCACAAACCGTGTTTGATTTAGAGTTCCAAATACATGTATCCCTATAGGAGAAAACACAGTGAAACCTAAAAATGAAAACGGTTACTGCAAACGAACGGTTTAACCTAGAAGAACGAACTTTGGTGAGCCAAGTGGTTTTGATGTACTGATCATTACCTGAAAGAATCATCAAGATTGGGTGAAAAAATGTTTGCTGAGATTTCAGGCAACTCCTAGTGTTTTGGAAGATTGGTAACCCCTTTCAATGAAAGTGATTTTCCCCACTCTCTGCTTAGGGCTACATCAACAGCAAACAAACCATAGAGATAGAACTTGAAACTGCTTTATTGTGTCAAGTTTCAAAGAGCTAGCACAAACCGTGTTTGATTTAGAGTTCCAAATACATGTATCACTATAGGAGAAAACAGAGTGAAACCTAAAAATGAAAACGGTTACTGCGAACGAATGGTTTAACCTAGAAGAACGAAATTTGGTGAGCCAAGTGGTTTTCATGTACTGATCATTACCTGAAAGAATCATCAAGATTGGGTGAAAAAATGTTGGCTGAGATTTCAGGCAACTCGTAGTTTTTTGGAAGCTTGGCAACCCCTTTCCATGAAAGTGATTTTCGCCACTCTCTGCTTAGGGCTACATCAATAGCAAACAAACCATAGAGATAGAACTTGAAACTGCTTTATTGTGTCACGTTTCAAAGAGTTAGCACAAACCGAGTTTGATTTAGAGTTCCAAATAAATGTATCCCTATAGGAGAAAACAGAGTGAAACCTAAAAATGAAAACGGTTACTGCGAACGAACGGTTTAACCTAGAAGAACGAAATTTGGTGAGCCAAGTGGTTTTGGTGTACTGATCATTACCTGAAAGAATCATCAAGATTGGGTGAAAAAATGTTGGCTGAGATTTCAGGCTACTCGTAGTTTCTTGGAAGCTTGGCAACCCCTTTCCATGAAAGTGATTTTCGCCAGGCTCTGCTTAGGGCTACATCAACAGCAAACAAACCATAGAGATAGAACTTGAAACTGCTTTATTGTGTCAAGTTTCAAAGAGCTAGCACAAACCGTGTTTGATTTAGAGTTCCAAATACATGTATCTCTATAGGAGAAAAAAGAGTGAAACCTAAAAATGAAAACGGTTACTGCAAACGAACGGTTTAACCTAGAAGAACGAAATTTGGTGAGCCATGTGGTTTTGGTGTACTGACCATTACCTGAAAGAATCATCAAGATTGGGTGAAAAAATGTTTGCTGAGATTTCGGGCATCTCGTAGTTTTTTGTAAGCTTGGCAACCCCTTTCCATGAAAGTGATATTTGCCAGTCTCTGCTTAGGGCTACATCAACAGCAAACAAACCATAGAGATAGAACTTGAAACTGCTTTATTGTGTCCAGTTTCAAAGAGCTACCACAAACCGTGTTTGATTCAGAGTTCCAAATACATGTGTCCCTATAGGAGAAAACAGAGTGAAACCTAAAAATGAAAACGGTTACTTCAAACGAACGGTTTAACCTAGAAGAACGAAATTTGGTGAGCCAAATGGTTTAGGTGTACTGTTCATTACGTGAAAGTATCATCAAGATTGGGTGAAAAAATGTTTGCTGAGATTTCAGGCAACTCGTAGTTTTTTGGAAGCTTGGCAACCCCTTTCCATGAAAGTGATTTCCGCCAGTCTCTGCTTAGGGCTACATCAAAAGCAAATAAACCATAGAGAAAGAACTTGAAACTGCTTTATTATGTCAAGTTTCAAAGAGCTAGCACAAACTGTGTTTGATTTACAGTTCCAAATACATGTATCCCTGTAGGAAAAAACAGAGTCAAACCTAAAAATGAAAACGGTTCCTGCAAACGAACAGTTTAACCTAGAACGAAATTTGGTGAGCCAAGTGGTTTTGGTGTACTGATCATTACCTGAAAGAATCATCAAGATTGCTTGAAAAAATGTTTGCTGAGACTTCAGGCAACTCGTAGTTTTTTGGAAGCTTGGCAATCCCTTTTCATGTAAGTGATTTTCGCCACTCTCTGCTTAGGGCTACATCAACAGCAAACAAACCATAGAGATAGAACTTGAAACTGCTTTATTGTGTCAAGTTTCAAAGAGCTAGCACAAACCATGTTTTATTTAGAGTTCAAAATACGTGTGTCCCTATAGGAGAAAAAAGAGTGAAACCTAAAAATGAAAACGGTTACTGCAAACGAACGGTTTAACCTAGAAGAACGAAATTTGGTGAGCCAAGTGGTTTTGGTGTACTGATCATTACCTGTAAGAATCATCAAGATTGGGTGAAAAAATGTTCGCTGAGATTTCAGGGAACTCATAGTTTTTTGGAAGTTTGGCAACCCCTTTCCATGAAAGTGATTTTCGCCAGTCTCTGCTTAGGGCTACACCAACAGCAATCGAACCATAGAGATAGAAGTATAAACTGCTTTATTGTGTCAAGTTTCAACGAGCTAGCACAAACCGTGTTTGATTTAGAGTTCCAAATACATGTATCCCTATAGGAGAAAACAGAGTGAAACCTAAAAATGGAAACGGTTAATGCAAACGAACGGTTTAACCTAGAAGAACGAAATTTGGTGAGCCAAGTTGTTTTGGTGTACTGATCAGTACCTGAAAGAATCATCAAGATTGGGTGAAAAAATGTTGGCTGAGATTTCAGGCAACTCGTAGTTTTTGAGAAGTTTAACAACCCCTTTCCATGAAAGTGATTTTCGCCAGTCTCTGCTTAGGGCTACATCAACAGCAAACAAACCATAGAGATAGAACTTGAAACTGCTTTATTGTGTCAAGTTTCAAAGAGCTAGTACAAACCGTATTTGATTTAGAGTTCCAAATACGTTTGTCCCTATAGGAGAAAACAGAGTGACACCTAAAAATGAAAACGGTTACTACAAACGAACGGTTTAACTTAGAAAAACGAAATTTGGTGAGCCAAGTGGTTTTGGTGTACTGATCATTACCTGAAAGAATCATCAAGATTCGTTAAAAAAATGTTGGCTGAGATTTCAGGCAACTCGTAGTTTTTTGGAAGCTTGGCAACCCCTTTCCATGAAAGTGATTTTCGCCAGTCTCTGCTTAGGGCTACATCAACAGCAAACAAACCATAGAGATAGAACTTGAAACTGCTTTATTGTGTCAAGTTAGAAAGAGCTAGCACAAACCGTGTTTGATTTAGAGTTCCAAATACATGTATCCCTATAGAAGAAAACAGAGTGAAACATAAAAAATGAAAACGGTTACTGCCAACGAACGGTTTAACCTAGAAGAACGAAATTTGGTGAGCCAAGTGGTTTTGGTGTACTGATCATTACCTGAAGGAATCATCAAGATTGGGTGAAAAAATGTTGGCTGAGATTTCAGGCAACTCGCAGTTTTTTCGAATCTTGGCAGCCCCTTTCCATGAAAGGGATTTTAGCCAGTCTCTGCTTAGGGCTACATCAACAGCAAACAAACCATAGAGATAGAACTTGAAACTGCTTTATTGTGTCACGTTTCAAAGAGCTAGCACAAACCCTGTTTGATTTAGAGTTCCAAATACATGTATCCCTATAGGAGAAAACAGAGTGAAACCTAAAAATGAAAACGGTTACTGCAAAGGAACTGTTGAACCTAGAAGAACGTAATTTAGTGAGCCAAGTGGTTTTGGTGTACTGATCATTACCTGAAAGAATTAAAAATATTGGGTGAAAAAATGTTGGCTGAGATTTTGGGCTACTCGTAGTTTTTTTGAGGCTTGGCAACCCCTTTCCATGAAAGTGATTTTCGCCACTCTCTACTTAGGGCTATATCAACAGCAAACAAACCATAGAGATAGAACTTGAAACTGCTTTATTGTGTCAAGTTTGAAAGAGCTAGCACAAACCGTGTTTGATGTAGAGTTCCAAATACATGTATCCCTATAGGAGAAAACAGAGTGAAACCTAAAAATGAAAACGGTTACTGCAAACGAACGGTTTAACCTAGAAGAACGAAATTTGGTGAGCCAAGGGGTTTTGGTGTACTGATCATTACCTGAAAGAATCATCAAGATTGGGTGACAAAATGTTTGCTGAGATTTCAGGCAACTCGTATTTTTTTGGAAGCTTGGCAACCCCTATCCATGAAAGTGAATTTCGCCAGTCTCTGCTTAGGGCTCCATCAACAGCAAACAAACCATAGAGATAGAACTTGAAACTGCTTTATTGTGTCAAGTTTCAAACAGCTAGCACAAACCGTGTTTGATTTAGAGTTCCAAATATATGTATCCCTATAGGAGAAAATAGAGTGAAACCTAGAAATGAAAACGGTTACTGCAAACGAACGGTTTAACCTAGAAGAAAGAACTTTGGTGAGCCAAGTGGTTTTGATGTACTGATCATTACCTGAAAGAATCATCAAGATGGGGTGAAAAAATGCTTGCTGAGATTTCAGGCACCTCGTAGTTTTTTGGAAGCTTGGCAACCCCTTTCCATGAAAGTGATTTTCGCCAGTCTCTGCTTAGGGCTACATCAACAGCAAACAAACCATAGAGATAGAACTTGAAACTGCTTTATTGTGTCAAGTTTCAAAGAGCTAGCACAAACCGTGTTTGATTTAGAGGTCCAAATAGATGTATCCCTACAGGAGAAAACAGAGTGAAACCTATAAATGAAAACGGTTACAGCAAACTAAAGGTTTAACCTAGAAAAAAGAAATTTGGTGAGCCAAGTGGCTTTGGTGTCCTAATCATTACCTGAAAGAATCATCAAGATTGGGTAAAAAAATATTTGCTGAGATTTCATGCAACTCGTAGTTTTTGGGGAAGCTTGGCAACCCCTTTCAATGAAAGTGATTTTCGCCAGTCTCTGCTTAGGGCTTCATCAACAGCAAACAAACCATAGAGATAGAACTTGAAACTGCTTTATTGTGTCCAGTTTCAAAGAGCTAGCACAAACCGTGTTTGATTTAGAGTTCCAAATACATGTATCCCTATAGGAGAAAACAGAGTGAAACCTAAAAATGAAAACGGTTACTGCAGACGAACGGTTTAACCTAGAAGAACGAAATTTGGTGAGCCAAGTGGTTTTGGTGTACTGATCATTACCTGAAAGAATCATCAAGAATGGGTGAAAAAATATTTTCTGAGATTTCAGGCAACTCGTAGTTTTTTGGAAGCTTGGCAACCCCTTTCCATGAATGTGATTTTCACCAGTCTCTGCTTAGGGCAACATCAACAGGAAACAAACCATAGAGATAGAACTTGAAACTGCTTTATTGTGTCAAGTTTCAAAGAGCTAGCACAAACCGTGTTTGATTTTGAGTTCCAAATACATGTATCCCTATAGGAGAAAACAGAATGAAACCTAAAAATGAAATTGGTTACTGCAAACAATCGGTTTAACTTAGAAGAATAAAACTTGGTGAGTCTAGTGGTTTAGGTGTACTGATCATTACCTGAAAGAATCATCAAGATTGGGGAAAAAATGTTTGCTGAGATTTCAGGCAACTCGTAGTTTTTTGGAAGCTTGGCAACCCCTTTCCATGAAAGTGATTTTCGCCAGTCGCTGCTTAGGGCTACATCAGCAGCAAACAAACCATAGAGATAGAACTTGAAACTGCATTATTGTGTCAATTTTCAAAGAGCTAGCAAAAACCCTATTTGATTTAGAGTTCCAAATACATGTATTTCTACAGGAGAAAACAGAGTGAAAGCTAAAAATGAAAACGGTTACTGCAAACGAACGGTTTAACCTAGAAGAACGGAGTTTGGTGAACCAAGTGGTTTTGGTGTACTGATCATTACCTAAAGAAATCGTCAAGATTGGGTGAAAAAATGTTGGCTGAGATTTCAGGGAACTCGCAGTTTTTTCGAAATTTCGCAACCCCTTTCCATGAAAGTGATTTTCGCCAGTCTCTGCTTAGGGCTACAATAAGAGCAAACAAACCATAGAGATAGAACTTGAAACCGCTTTATTGTGTCAAGTTTCAAAGAGCTAGCACAAACCGTGTTTCATTTAGAGTTCCAAATACATGTATATCTATAGGAGAAAACAGAGTGAAACCTAAAAATGAAAACGGTTACTGCAAACGAATGGTTTACCCTAGAAGAACGAAATTTGGTGAGCCAAGTGGTTTTGGTATACTGATAATTACCTGCAAGAATCATCAAGATTGGGTGAAAAAATGTTTGCTGAAATTTCAGGCAACTCGTAGTTTTTTGGAAGCTTGGCAACCCCTTTCAATGAATGTGATTTTCGCCAGTCTCTACTTTGGGCTACATCAACAGCAAACAAACCATAGGGAAAGAACTTGAAACTGCTTTATTGTGTCAAGTTTCAAAGAGCTAGCACAAACCGTGTTTGATTTAGAGTTCCAAATACATGTATCCCTATAGGAGAAAACAGAGTGAAACCTAAAAATGAAAACGGTTACTGCAAACGAACGGTTTAACCTAGAAGAACGAAACATGGTGAGTCTAGTGGATTTGGTTTACTGATCATTATCTGAAAGAATCATCAAGATTCGGTGAAAAAATGTATGCTGAGATTTCAGGCAACTCGTAGTTTTTTGGAAGCTTGGCAATCCCTTTTCATGTAAGTGATTTTCGCCACTCTCTGCTTAGGGCTACATCAACAGCAAACAAACCATAGAGATAGAACTTGAAACTGCTTTATTGTGTCAAGTTTCAAAGAGCTAGCACAAACCATGTTTTACTTAGAGTTCAAAATACGTGTGTCCCTATAGGAGAAAAAAGAGTGAAACCTAAAAATGAAAACGGTTACTGCAAACGAACGGTTTAACCTAGAAGAACGAAATTTGGTGAGCCAAGTGGTTTTGGTGTACTGATCATTACCTGTAAGAATCATCAAGATTGGCTGAAAAATGTTCGCTGAGATTTCAGGGAACTCATAGTTTTTTGGAAGTTTGGCAACCCCTTTCCATGAAAGTGATTTTCGCCAGTCTCGGCTTAGGGCTACACCAACAGCAATCGAACCATAGAGATAGAAGTATAAACTGCTTTATTGTGTCAAGTTTCAACGAGCTAGTACAAACCGTGTTTGATTTAGAGTTCCAAATACATGCATCCCTATAGGAGAAAACAGAGTGAAACCTAAAAATGGAAACGGTTACTGCAAACGAACGGTTTAACCTAGAAGAACGAAATTTGGTGAGCCATGTTGCTTTGGTGTACTGATCAGTACCTGAAAGAATCATCAAGATTGGGTGAAAAAATGTTGGCTGAGATTTCAGGCAACTCGTAGTTTTTTGGAAGCTTGGAAACCCCTTTCCATGAAAGGGATTTCAGCCAGTCTCTGCTTAGGGCTACATCAACAGCAAACAAACCATAGAGATAGAAATTGAAACTGCTTTATTGTGTCACGTTTCAAAGAGCTAGCACAAACCCTGTTTGATTTAGAGTTCCAAATACATGTATCCCTATAGGAGAAAACAGAGTGAAACCTAAAAATGAAAACGGTTACTGCAAAGGAACTGTTGAACCTAGAAGAACGTAATTTAGTGAGCCAAGTGGTTTTGGTGTACTGATCATTACCTGAAAGAATTAAAAATATTGGGTGAAAAAATGTTGGCTGAGATTTTAGGCTACTCGTAGTTTTTTTGAGGCTTGGCAACCCCTTTCCATGAAAGTGATTTTCGCCACTCTCTACTTAGGGCTATATCAACAGCAAACAAACCATAGAGATAGAACTTGAAACTGCTTTATTGTGTCCAGTTTCAAAGAGCTAGCACAAACCGTGTTTGATTTAGAGTTCCAAATACATTTATTCCTATAGGAGAAAACAGAGTTAAACCTAAAAATGAAAACGGTTACTGCAGACGAACGGTTTAACCTAGAAGAACGAAATTTGGTGAGCCAAGTGATTTTGGTGTACTGATCATTACCTGAAAGAATCATCAAGAATGGGTGAAAAAATGTTTGCTGAGATTTCAGGCAACTCGTAGTTTTTTGGAAGCTTGGCAACCCCTTTCCATGAATGTGATTTTCGCCAGTCTCTGTTTAGGGCAACATCAACAGCAAACAAACCATAGAGATAGAACTTGAAACTGCTTTATTGTGTCAAGTTTTAAAGAGCTAGCACAAACCGTGTTTGATTTTGAGTTCCAAATACATGTATCCCTATAGGAGAAAACAGAGTGAAACCTAAAAATGAAATTGGTTACTGCAAACGATCGGTTTAACTTAAAAGAATAAAACTTGTTGAGTCTAGTGGTTTAGGTGTACTGATCATTACCTGAAAGAATCATCAAGATTGGGGAAAAAATGTTTGCTGAGATTTCAGGCAACTCGTAGTTTTTTGGAAACTTGGCAACCCCTTTCCATGAAAGTGATTTTCGCCAGTCGCTGCTTAGGGCTACATCAGCAGCAAACAAACCATAGAGATAGAACTTGAAACTGCATTATTGTGTCAATTTTCAAAGAGCTAGCAAAAACCCTATTTGATTTAGAGTTCCAAATACATGTATTTCTACAGGAGAAAACAGAGTGAAAGCTAAAAATGAAAACAGTTACTGCAAACGAACGGTTAAACCTAGAAGAACGAAGTTTGGTGAGCAAAGTGGTTTTGGTGTACTGATCATTACCTAAAGAAATCAGCAAGATTGGGTGAAAAAATGTTGGCTGAGATTTCAGGGAACTCGCAGTTTTTTCGAAATTTCGCAACCCCTTTCCATGAAAGTGATTTTCGCCAGTCTCTGCTTAGGGCTACAATAAGAGCAAACAAACCATAGAGATAGAACTTGAAACTGCTTTATTGTGTCAAGTTTCAAAGAGCTAGCACAAACCGTGTTTCATTTAGAGTTCCAATTACATGTATATCTATAGGAGAAAACAGAGTGAAACCTAAAAATGAAAACGGTTACTGCAAACGAATGGTTTACCCTAGAAGAACGAAATTTGGTGAGCCAAGTGGTTTTGGTATACTGATAATTACCTGCAAGAATCATCAAGATTGGGTGAAAAAATGTTTGCTGAAATTTCAGTCAACTCGTAGTTTTTTGGAAGCTTGGCAACCCCTTTCAATGAATGTGATTTTCGCCAGTCTCTACTTTGGGCTACATCAACAGCAAACAAACCATAGGGAAAGAAATTGAAACTGCTTTATTGTGTCAAGTTTCAAAGAGCTAGCACAAACCGTGTTTGATTTAGAGTTCCAAATACATGTATCCCTATAGGAGAAAACAGAGTGAAACCTAAAAATGAAAACGGTTACTGCAAACGAACGGTTTAACCTAGAAGAACGAAACATGGTGAGTCTAGTGGATTTGGTTTACTGATCATTATCTGAAAGAATCATCAAGATTCGGTGAAAAAAGGTATGCTGAGATTTCAGGCAACTCGTAGTTTTTTGGAAGCTTGGCAATCCCTTTTCATGTAAGTGATTTTCGCCACTCTCTGCTTAGGGCTACATCAACAGGAAACAAACCATAGAGATAAAACTTGAAACTGCTTTATTGTGTCAAGTTTCAAAGAGCTAGCACAAACCATGTTTTACTTAGAGTTCAAAATACGTGTGTCCCTATAGGAGAAAAAAGAGTGAAACCTAAAAATGAAAACGGTTACTGCAAACGAACGGTTTAACCTAGAAGAACGAAATTTGGTGAGCCAAGTTGTTTTGGTGTACTGATCATTACCTGTAAGAATCATCAAGATTGGCTGAAAAATGTTCGCTGAGATTTCAGGGAACTCATAGTTTTTTGGAAGTTTGGCAACCCCTTTCCATGAAAGTGATTTTCGCCAGTCTCGGCTTAGGGCTACACCAACAGCAATCGAACCATAGAGATAGAAGTATAAACTGCTTTATTGTGTCAAGTTTCAACGAGCTAGTACAAACCGTGTTTGATTTAGAGTTCCAAATACATGTATCCCTATAGGAGAAAACAGAGTGAAACCTAAAAATGGAAACGGTTACTGCAAACGAACGGTTTAACCTAGAAGAACGAAATTTGGTGAGCCAAGTTGCTTTGGTGTACTGATCAGTACCTGAAAGAATCATCAAGATTGGGTGAAAAAATGTTGGCTGAGATTTCAGGCAACTCGTAGTTTTTGAGAAGGTTGACAACCCCTTTACATGAAAGTGATTTTCGCCAGTCTCTGCTTAGGGCTATATCAACAGCAAACAAACCATAGAGATAGAACTTGAAACTGCTTTATTGTGTCAAGTTTCAAAGAGCTAGTACAAACCGTATTTGATTTAGAGTTCCAAATACGTGTGTCCCTATAGGAGAAAACAGAGTGACACCTAAAAATGAAAACGGTTACTGCAAACGAACGGTTTAACTTAGAAGAACGAAATTTGGTGAGCCAAGTGGTTTTGGTGTACTGATCATTACCTGAAAGAATCATCAAGATTGGGTAAAAAAAATGTTGGCTGAGATTTAAGGCAACTCGTAGTTTTTTGGAAGCTTTGCAACCCCTTTCCATGAAAGTGATTTTCGCCAGTCTCTGCTTAGGGCTACATAAACAGCAAACAAACCATAGAGATAGAACTTGAAACTGCTTTATTGTGTCAAGTTTCAAAGAGCTAGCACAAACCGTGTTTGATTTAGAGTAACAAATACAGGTATCCCTATAGGAGAAAACAGAGTGAAACCTAAAAATGAAAACGGTTACTGCAAACGAACGGTTTAACCTAGAAGAACGAAATTTGGTGAGCCAAGGGGTTTTGGTGTACTGATCATTACCTGAAAGAATCATCAAGATTGGGTGAAAAAATGTTTGCTGAGATTTCAGGCAACTCGTAGTTTTTTGGAAGCTTGGCAACCCCTTTCCATGAAAGTGATTTTCGCCAGTCTCTGCTTAGGGCTACATCAACAGCAAACAAACCATAGAGATAGAAGTTGAAACTGCATTATTGTGTCAAGTTTCAAAGAGCTAGCATAAACCGTCTTTGATTTAGAGTTCCAAATACATGTATCCCTATAGGAGGTAACAGAGTGAAACATAAAAAATGAAAACGGTTACTGCAAACGAATGGTTTAACCTAGAAGAACGAAATTTGGTGAGCCAAGTGGTTTTGGTGTACTGATCATTACTTGAAAGAATCATCAAGATTGGGTGACAAAATGTTTGCTGAGATTTCAGGCAACTTGTATTTTTTTGGAAGCTTGGCAACCCCTATCCATGAAAGTGATTTTCGCCAGTCTCTGCTTAGGGCTCCATCAACAGCAAACAAACCATAGAGATAGAACTTGAAACTGCTTTATTGTGTCAAGTTTCAAACAGCTAGCACAAACCGTGTTTGATTTAGAGGTCCAAATAGATGTATCCCTACAGGAGAAAACAGAGTGAAACCTATAAATGAAAACGGTTACAGCAAACTAAAGGTTTAACCTAGAAAAACGAAATTTGGGGAGCCAAGTGGCTTTGGTGTACTAATCATTACCTGAAAGAATCATCAAGATTGGGTAAAAAAATATTTACTGAGATTTCATGCAACTCGTAGTTTTTAGGGAAGCTTGGCAACCCCTTTCCATTAAAGTGATTTTCGCCAGTCTCTGCTTAGGGCTACATCAACAGCATACAATCCATAGACATAGAACTTGAAACTGCTTTATTGTGTGAAGTTTCAAAAAGGTAGCACAAACCCTATTGGATTTAGAGTTCCAAATACATGTATTTCTACAGGAGAAAACAGAGTGAAAGCTAAAAATGAAAACGATTACTGCAAACGAACGGTTTAACCTAGAAGAACAAAATTTGGTGAGCCAAGTGGTTTTGGTGTACTGATCATTACCTGAAAGAATCATCAAGACTGGGTGAAAAAATGTTGCTGAGATTTCAGTCAACTCGTAGTTTTTTGGAAGCTTGGCAACCCCTTTCAATGAAAGTGATTTTCGCCAGGCTCTGCTTAGGGCTACATCAACAGCAAACAAACCATAGAGATAGAACTTGAAACTGCTTAATTGTGTCAAGTTTAAAAAAGCTAGCCCAAACCGTGTTTCATTTATAATTCCAAATAAATGTATCCCTATAGGAGTAAACAGAGTGAAACCTAAAAATGAAAACGGTTACTGAAACAAACGGTTTAACCTAGAAGAACGAAATTTGGTGAGCCAAGTGGTTTTGGTGTACTGATCATTACCTGAAAGAATCATTAAGATTTGGTGAAAAAATGTTTGCTGAGATTTCAGGCAATTTGTAGTTTTTTGGATGCTTGGCAACCCCTTTCCATGAAAGTGATTTTCGCCAGTCTCTGCTTAGGGCTACATCGACAGAAAACAAACCATAGAGATAGAACTTGAAACTGCTTTATTGTGTCAAGTTTCAAAGAGCTAGCACAAACTGTGTTTGATTTAGAGTTCCAAATACATGTATCCCTATAGGAGAAAAGAGAGTGAAACCTAAAAATGAAAACGGTTACTGCAAACGAATAGTTTAATTAGAAGAATGAAACCTAATGAGCCTAGTGGTTTTGGTGTACTGATGATTACCTGAAAGAATCATCAAGATTGGGTGAAAAAATGCTTGCTGAGATTTTAGGAAACTCGTAGTTTTTTGGAATCTTGACAACCCCTTTTCATGAATGTGATTTTCACCAATCTCTGCTTAGGGCTACATCAAAAGCAAACAAACCATAGAGATAGAACTTGAAACTGCTTAATTGTGTAAAGTTTCAAAGAGCTTGCACAAACTGTGTTTGATTTAGAGTTCCAAATACATGTATCCCTATAGGAGAAAACAGAGTGAAACATAAAAATGAAAACGGTTACTGCATACGAACGGTTTAACCTAGAAGAACGAAATTTGGTGAGCCAAGTGATTTTGGTGTACTGATCATTACCTGAAAGAATCATCAAGATTGGGTGAAAAAATGTTTGCTTAGATTTAAGGCAACTCGTAGTTTTTTGGAAGACTGGCAACCCCTTTCCATGAATGTGATTTTCGCCAGTCTCTGCTTAGGGCTACATCGACAGCAAACAAACCATAGAGATAGAACTTGAAACTGCTTTATTCTGTCAAGTTTCAAAGAGCTAGCACAAACCGTGTTTGATTTTGAGTTCCAAACACATGTATCCCTATAGGAGAAAACAGAGTGAAACCTAAAAATGAAATTGGTTACTGCAAACGAAAGGTTTAACTTAGAAGAATGAAACTTGGTGAGTCTAGTGGTTTTGGTGTACTGATCATTACCTGAAAGAATAATGAAGATTGGGGACAAAATGTTTGCTGAGAATTCTGGAAACTCGTAGTTTTTTGGAAGCTTGGCAACCCCTTTCCATGAAAGTGATTTTCACCAGTCTCTGCTTAGGGCTACATAAACAGCAAACAAACAATAGAGATAGAACTTGTAACTGCTTTACTGTGTCAAGTTTCAAAGAGCTAGCACAAACCGTGTTTGATTTAGAGTTCCAAATACATGTATCCCTATAGGAGAAAACAGAGTCAAACCTAAAAATGAAAACGGTTACTGCAAACGAACGGTTGAACCTAGAAGAACGAAACTTGGTGATCCAAGTGGCTTTGGTGTACTGATCATTACCTGAAAGAATGATCAATATTAAGGGAAAAAATGTTTGCTGAGATTTCAGGCAACTCGTAGTTTTTTGGAAGCTTGGCAACCCCTTTTCATGAAAGTGATTTTCGCCAGTCTCTGCTTAGGGCTCCATCAACAGCATACAAACCATAGAGATAGAACTTGAAATTGCTTTATTGTGTCAATTTTCAAAGAGCAAGCACAAACTGTGTTTGATATAGAGGTCCAAATACATGTATCCCTATAGGAGAAAACAGAGTGAAACATAAAATGAAAACGGTTACTGAAAACGAACGGTTTAACCTAGAAGAACGAAACATGGTGAGTCTAGTGGTTTTGGTGTACTGATCATTACCTGAAAGAATCATCAAGATTGGGTGACAAAATGTTTGCTGAGATTTCAGGCAACTCGTATTTTTTTGGAAGCTTGGCAACCCCTATTTATGAAAGTGATTTTCGCCAGTCTCTGCTTAGGGCTCCATCAACAGCAAACAAACCATAGAGATAGAACTTAAAACTGCTTTATTGTGTCAAGTTTCAAAGAGCTAGCACAAACCGTGTTTGATTTAGAGTTCCAAATACATGTATCCCTATAGGAGAAAACAGAGTGAAACCTAAAAATGAAAACGGTTACTGCAAACGAACGGTTTAACCTAGAAGAATGAAATTTGGTGAGCCAAGTGGTTTTGGTGTACTGATCATTACCTGAAAGAATCATCAAAATTGGGTGAAAAAATGTTGGCTTAGATTTCAGGAAACTCGTAGTTTTTTGGAAGCTTGGCAACCCCTTTCCATGAAAGTGATTTTCGCCAGTCTTTGCTTAGGTCTACATCAACAGCAAACAAACCATAGAGATAGAATTTGAATCTGCTTTATTGTGTCAAGTTTCAAAAAGCTAGCACAAACCGTGTTTGATTTAGAGTTCCAAATACATGTATCCATATAGGAGAAAACAGAGTGAAACCTAAAAATTAAAACGATTACTGCAAAGGAACGGTTTAACCTAGAAGAACGAAATTTGGTGAGCCAAGTGGTTTTGGTGTACTGATCATTACCTGAAAGAATCAAAAAGATTGGGTGAAAAAATGTTGGGTGAGATTTCAGGCAACTCGTAGTTTTTTGGAAGATAGGCAACCCCTTTCCATGAAAGTAAATTTCGCCACTCTCTGCTTAGGGCTACATCAACAGCAAACAAACCAAAGAGATGGAACTGGAAACTGCTTTACTGTGTCAAGTTTCAAAGAGCTAGCACAAACCGTGTTTGATTTAGAGTTCCAAATACATGTATCCCTAAAGGAGAAAACAGAGTGAAACCTAAAAATGAAAACGGTTACTGCAAACGAACGGTTTAACCTAGAAGAACGAAATTTGGTGAGCCAAGTGGTTTTGGTGTACTGATCATTACCTGAAAAAATCATCATGATTGGGTGAAAAAATGTTGGCTGAGATTTTAGGCAACTCGCAGTTTTTTGGAAGCTTGGCAACCCCTTTCAATGAAAGTGATTTTCGCCAGTCTCTGCTTAGGGCTACATCAACAGCAAACAAACCATGGAGATAGAACTTGAAACTGCTTTATTGTGTCAAGTTTCAAAGAGCTAGCACAAACCGTGTTTCATTTAGAGTTCCAAATACATGTATCCCTATAGGAGAAAACAGAGTGAAACCTAAAAATGAAAACGGTTACTGCAAACGACCGGTTTATACTAAAAGAACGAAATTTGGTGTGCCAAGTGGTTTTTTTGTACTGATCATTACCTGAAAGAATCATCAAGATTGGGTGAAAAAAATGTTTGCTGAGATTTCAGGCAACTCGTAGTTTTTTGGAAGCTTGGCAACCCCTTTCCATGAAAGTGATTTTCGCCAGTCTCTGCTTAAAGCTACATCAACAGCAAACAAACCATAGAGACAGAACTTGAAACTGCTTTATTGTGTCAAGTTTCAAAGAGCTAGCAAAAACCGTGTTTGATTTAGAGTTCCAAATGCATGTATCCCTATAGGAGAAAACAGAGTGAAACCTAAAAATGAAAACGGTTACTGCAAATGAACGGTTTAACCTAGAAAAACGAAACTTGGTGAGCCTAGTGGTTTTGGTGTACTGATCATTACCTGAAAGCATCATCAAGATTGGGTGAAAAAATGTTTGCTGAGATTCAGGCAACTCCTAGTTTTTTAAAAGCTTAGAAACCCCTTTCCATGAAAGTGATTTTCGCCAGTCTATGCTTAGGGCTACATCAACAGCAAACAAATGATAGAGATAGAACTTGAAACTGCTTTATTGTGTCAAGTTTCAAAGAGCTAGCACAAACCGTGTTTGATTTAGAGTTCCAAATACATGTATCCCTATAGGAGAAAACAGAGTGAAACCTAAAAATGAAAACGGTTACTGCCAACGAACGGTTTAACCTAGAAGAACGAAATTTGGTGAGCCACGTGGTTTTGGTGTACTGATCATTACCTGAAATAATCATCAAGTTTCGGTGAAAAAGTGTTTGCTGAGATTTCAGGCAACTCGTAGTTTTTTAGAAGCTTGGCAACCCCTTTCCATGAAAGTGATTTTCTCCAGTTTCTGCTTAGGGCTACATCAACAGCAAACAAACCATAGAGAGAGAACTTGAAACTGCTTTATTGTGTCAAGTGTAAAAGAGCTAGTACAAACCGTGTTTGATTTAGAGTTTCAAATACATGTATCCCTATAAGAGAAAACAGAGTGAAACCTAAAAAATGAAAACTGTTACTGCAAACGAACGGTTTAACCTAGAAGAACGAAATTTGGTGAGCCGAGTGGTTTTGGTGTACTGATCATTACCTGAAAGAATCATCAAGATTGGGTGAAAAAATGTTTGCTGAGATTTCAGGCAACTTGTAGTTTTTTGGAAGCTTGGCAACCCCTTTCCATGAAAGTGATTTTCGCCAGTCTCTGCTTAGGGCTAAATCAACAGCAAACAAACCATAGAGATAGAACTTGAAACTGCTTTATTGTGTCAAGTTTCGAAGAGCTAGCACAAACCGTGTTTGATTTAGAGTTCCAAATACATGTATCCCTATAGGAGAAAACAGAGTGAAACCTAAAAATGAAAACGGTTACTGCAAACGAACGGTTTAACCTACAAGAACGAAATTTGGTGAGCCAATTGGTTTTGGTGTACTGATCATTACCTGAAAGAATCATCAAGATTGGGTGAAAGAATGTTTGCTGAGATTTCAGGCAACACGTACTTTTTTGGAAGCTTGGCAACCCCTTTCCATGAAAGTGATTTTCGCCAGTCTCTGCTTAGGGCTACATCAGTAGCAAACAAACCAGAGAGATAGAACTTGAATCTGCTTTATTGTGTCAAGTTTCAAAGAGCTAGCACAAACCGTGTTTGATTTAGAGTTCCAAATACATGTATCCCTATCGGAGAAAACAGAGTGATACCTAAAAATGAAAACGGTTACTGCAAATGAACGATTTAAACTAGAAGAACGAAATTTGGTGAGCCAAGTGGCTTTGGTGTACTGATCATTACCTAAAAGAATCATCAAGATTGGGTGAAAAAGTGTTGGCTGAGAATTCAGGCAACTCGCAGTTTTTTGGAAGCTTGGCAACCCCTTTCCATGAAAGTGATTTTCGCCAGTCTCTGCTTAGGGCTACATCAACAGCAAACAAACCATAGAGATAGAACTTGAAACTGCTTTATTGTGTAAAGTTTCAAAGAGCTAGCACAAACCGAGTTTGATTTAGAGTTCCAAATACATGTATCCCTATAGGAGAAAACAGAGTGAAACCTAAAAATGAAAATGGTTACTGCCAACGAACGGTTTCACCTAGAAGAACGAAATTTGGTGAGCCAAGTGGTTTTGGTGTACTGATCATTACCTGAAAGAATCATCAAGATTGGGTGAAAAAATGTTTGCTGAGATTTCAGGCAACTCGTAGTTTTTTGGAAGCTTGGCAACCCCTTTTCATGAAAGTGGTTTTCGGAAGTCTCTGCTTAGGGCTACATCAACAGCAAACAAACCATAGAGATAGAACTTGAAACTGCTTTATTGTGTCAAGTTTCAAAGAGCTAGCACAAACCGTGTTTGATTTAGAGTTCCAAATACATGTATCTCTATAGGAGAAAACAGAGTGAAACCTAAAAATGTAAACGGTTACTGCAAACGAACGGTTTAAACTAGAAGAACGAAATTTGGTGAGCCAAGTGGTTTTGGTGTACTGATCATTACCTGAAAGAATCATCAAGATTGGGTGAAAAAATGTTTGCTGATATTCCAGGCAACTCGTAGTTTTTTGGAAGCTTGGCAACCCCTTTCCATTAAAGTAATTTTCGCCAGTCTCTGCTTAGGGCTACATCAACAGCAAACAAATGATAGAGATAGACCTTGAAACTGCTTTATTGTGTCAAGTTTCAAAGAGCTAGCACAAACCGTGTTTGATTTAGAGTTCCAAATACATGTATCCCTATAGGAGAAAACAGAGTGAAACCTAAAAATGAAAACGGTTACTGCCAACGAACGGTTTAACCTAGAAGAACGAAATTTGGTGAGCCACGTGGTTTTGGTGTACTGATCATTACCTGAAATAATCATCAAGTTTCGGTGAAAAAGTGTTTGCTGAGATTTCAGGCAACTCGTAGTTTTTTGGAAGCTTGGCAACCCCTTTCCATGAAAGTGATTTTCTCCAGTTTCTGCTTAGGGCTACATCAACAGCAAACAAACCATAGAGAGAGAACTTGAAACTGCTTTATTGTGTCAAGTTTGAAAGAGCTAGCACAAACCCTGTTTGATTTAGAGTTTCAAATACATGTATCCCTATAAGAGAAAACAGAGTGAAACCTAAAAAATCAAAACGGTTACTGCAAACGAACGGTTTAACCTAGAAGAACGAAATTTGGTGAGCCGAGTGGTTTTGGTGTACTGATCATTACCTGAAAGAATCATCAAGAATGGGTGAAAAAATGTTTGCTGAGGTTTCAGGCAACTCGTAGTTTTTTGGAAGCTTGGCAACCCCTTTCCATGAAAGTGATTTTCTCCAGTTTCTGCTTAGGGCTACATCAACAGCAAACAAACCATAGAGATAGAACTTGAAACTGCTTTATTGTGTCAAGTTTAAAAGAGCTAGCACAAACCGTGTTTGATTTAGAGTTCCAAATACATGTATCCCTATAGGAGAAAACAGAGTGAAACCTAAAAATGAAAACGGTTACTGCAAACGAACGGTTTAACCTACAAGAACGAAATTTGGTGAGCCAATTGGTTTTGGTGTACTGATCATTACCTGAAAGAATCATCAAGATTGGGTGAAAGAATGTTTGCTGAGATTTCAGGCAACACGTACTTTTTTGGAAGCTTGGCAACCCCTTTCCATGAAAGTGATTTTCGCCAGTCTCTGCTTAGGGCTACATCAGTAGCAAACAAACCAGAGAGATAGAACTTGAATCTGCTTTATTGTGTCAAGTTTCAAAGAGCTAGCACAAACCGTGTTTGATTTAGAGTTCCAAATACATGTATCCCTATCGGAGAAAACAGAGTGATACCTAAAAATGAAAACGGTTACTGCAAATGAACGATTTAAACTAGAAGAACGAAATTTGGTGAGCCAAGTGGCTTTGGTGTACTGATCATTACCTAAAAGAATCATCAAGATTGGGTGAAAAAGTGTTGGCTGAGAATTCAGGCAACTCGCAGTTTTTTGGAAGCTTGGCAACCCCTTTCCATGAAAGTGATTTTCGCCAGTCTCTGCTTTGGGCTACATCAACAGCAAACAAACCATAGAGAGAGAACTTGAAACTGCTTTATTGTGTCAAGTTTCAAAAAGCTAGCACAAACGGTGTTTTATTTAGAGTTCCACATACATGTATTCCTGTAGGAGAAAGCAGAGTGAAACCTAAAAATGAAAGCGGTTACTGCAAACGAATGTTTTAACCTAGAAGAACGAAATTTGGTGAGCCAAGTGGTATTGGTGTACTGATCATTACCTGAAAGAATCATCAAGATTGGGTGAAAAATGTTGGCTGAGATTTTAGGCAACTCGTAGTTTTTTGGAAGTTTTGCAACCCCTTTCCATGAAAGTGATTTTCTCCAGGCTCTGCTTAGGGCTACATCAACAGCAAACAAACCATAGAGATAGAACTTGAAACTGCTTTATTGTGTTAACTTTCAAAGAGCTAGCACAAACCGTGTTTGATTTAGAGTTCCAAATACATGTATCCCTAAAGGAGAAAACAAAGTGAAACCTAAAAATGAAAACGGTTAGTGCAAACGAACGGTTTAAACTAGAAGAACGAAATTTGGTGAGCCAAGTGGTTTTGGTGTACTGATCATTACCTGAAAGAATCATGAAGATTAGGTGAAAAAATGATGGCTGAGATTTCAGGCAACTCGTAGTATTTTGGAAGTTTGGCAACCCCTTTCCATGAAAGTGATTTTCGCCAGTCTCTGCTTAGGGCTACATCAACAGCAAACAAACAATAGAGATATAACTTGAAACTGATTTATTGTGTCAAGTTTCAAAGAACTAGCACAAACCGTGTTTGATTTAGAGTTCCAAATACATGTATCCCTATAGGAGAAAACAGAGTGAAATCTAAAAATGAAAACGGTTACTGCAAACGAACGGTTTAACCTAGAAGAACCAAATTTGGTGAGCCAAGTATTTTTGGTGTACTGATCATTACCTGAAAGAATCATCAAGATTGGGTGAAAAAATGTTGGGTGAGATTTCAGGCAACTCGTAGTTTTTTGGAAGCTTGGAAACCCCTTTCCATGAAAGTAATTTTCGCCACTCTCTGCTTAGGGCTACATCAACAGCAAACAAACCAAAGAGATAGAACTGGAAACTGCTTTACTGTGTCAAGTTTCAAAGAGCTACCACAAACCGTGTTTGATATAGAGTTCCAAATATATGTATCCCTATAGGAGGAAACAGAGTGAAACCTAAAAATGAAAACGGTTACCGCAAAGGAACAGTTTTGCCTAAAAGAACGAAATTTGGTGAGCCAAGTGGTTTTGGTGTACTGATCATTACCTGAAAGAATCATCAAGATTGGGTGAAAAAATGTTGGCTTAGATATCAGGCTACTCGCAGTTTTTTGGAAGCTTGCCAACCCCTTTCCATGAAAGTGATTTTCACCAGTCTCTGCTTAGGGCTACATCAACAGCAAACAAACCATAGAGATAGAACTTGAAACTGCTTTATTGTGTCAAGTTTCAAAGAGCTAGCACAAACCGTGTTTGATTTAGAGTTCCAAATACATGTATCTCTATAGGAGAAAACAGAGTGAAACCTAAAAATGTAAACGGTTACTGCAAACGAACGGTTTAAACTAGAAGAACGAAATTTGGTGAGCCAAGTGGTTTTGGTGTACTGATCATTACCTGAAAGAATCATCAAGATTGGGTGAAAAAATGTTTGCTGATATTCCAGGCAACTCGTAGTTTTTTGGAAGCTTGGCAACCCCTTTCCATTAAAGTAATTTTCGCCAGTCTCTGCTTAGGGCTACATCAACAGCAAACAAATGATAGATATAGACCTTGAAACTGCTTTATTGTGTCAAGTTTCAAAGAGCTAGCACAAACCGTGTTTGATTTAGAGTTCCAAATACATGTATCCCTATAGGAGAAAACAGAGTGAAACCTAAAAATGAAAACGGTTACTGCCAACGAACGGTTTAACCTAGAAGAACGAAATTTGGTGAGCCACGTGGTTTTGGTGTACTGATCATTACCTGAAATAATCATCAAGTTTCGGTGAAAAAGTGTTTGCTGAGATTTCAGGCAACTCGTAGTTTTTTGGAAGCTTGGCAACCCCTTTCCATGAAAGTGATTTTCTCCAGTTTCTGCTTAGGGCTACATCAACAGCAAACAAACCATAGAGAGAGAACTTGAAACTGCTTTATTGTGTCAAGTTTGAAAGAGCTAGCACAAACCCTGTTTGATTTAGAGTTTCAAATACATGTATCCCTATAAGAGAAAACAGAGTGAAACCTAAAAAATCAAAACGGTTACTGCAAACGAACGGTTTAACCTAGAAGAACGAAATTTGGTGAGCCGAGTGGTTTTGGTGTACTGATCATTACCTGAAAGAATCATCAAGATTGGGTGAAAAAATGTTTGCTGAGATTTCAGGCAACTCGTAGTTTTTTGGAAGCTTGGCAACCCCTTTCCATGAAAATGATTTTCTCCAGTTTCTGCTTAGGGCTACATCAACAGCAAACAAACCATAGAGATAGAACTTGAAACTGCTTTATTGTGTCAAGTTTAAAAGAGCTAGCACAAACCGTGTTTGATTTAGAGTTTCAAATACATGTATCCCTATAAGAGAAAACAGAGTGAAACCTAAAAAATGAAAACGGTTACTGCAAACGAACGGTTTAACCTAGAAGAACGAAATTTGGTGAGCCGAGGGGTTTTGGTGTACTGATCATTACCTGAAAGAATCATCAAGAATGGGTGAAAAAATGTTTGCTGAGGTTTCAGGCAACTCGTAGTTTTTTGGAAGCTTGGCAACCCCTTTCCATGAAAGTGATTTTCTCCAGTTTCTGCTTAGGGCTACATCAACAGCAAACAAACCATAGAGATAGAACTTGAAACTGCTTTATTGTGTCAAGTTTAAAAGAGCTAGCACAAACCGTGTTTGATTTAGAGTTCCAAATACATGTATCCCTATAGGAGAAAACAGAGTGAAACCTAAAAATGAAAACGGTTACTGCAAACGAACGGTTTAACCTACAAGAACGAAATTTGGTGAGCCAATTGGTTTTGGTGTACTGATCATTACCTGAAAGAATCATCAAGATTGGGTGAAAGAATGTTTGCTGAGATTTCAGGCAACACGTACTTTTTTGGAAGCTTGGCAACCCCTTTCCATGAAAGTGATTTTCGCCAGTCTCTGCTTAGGGCTACATCAGTAGCAAACAAACCAGAGAGATAGAACTTGAATCTGCTTTATTGTGTCAAGTTTCAAAGAGCTAGCACAAACCGTGTTTGATTTAGAGTTCCAAATACATGTATCCCTATCGGAGAAAACAGAGTGATACCTAAAAATGAAAACGGTTACTGCAAATGAACGATTTAAACTAGAAGAACGAAATTTGGTGAGCCAAGTGGCTTTGGTGTACTGATCATTACCTAAAAGAATCATCAAGATTGGGTGAAAAAGTGTTGGCTGAGAATTCAGGCAACTCGCAGTTTTTTGGAAGCTTGGCAACCCCTTTCCATGAAAGTGATTTTCGCCAGTCTCTGCTTTGGGCTACATCAACAGCAAACAAACCATAGAGAGAGAACTTGAAACTGCTTTATTGTGTCAAGTTTCAAAAAGCTAGCACAAACGGTGTTTTATTTAGAGTTCCACATACATGTATTCCTGTAGGAGAAAGCAGAGTGAAACCTAAAAATGAAAGCGGTTACTGCAAACGAATGTTTTAACCTAGAAGAACGAAATTTGGTGAGCCAAGTGGTATTGGTGTACTGATCATTACCTGAAAGAATCATCAAGATTGGGTGAAAAATGTTGGCTGAGATTTTAGGCAACTCGTAGTTTTTTGGAAGTTTTGCAACCCCTTTCCATGAAAGTGATTTTCTCCAGGCTCTGCTTAGGGCTACATCAACAGCAAACAAACCATAGAGATAGAACTTGAAACTGCTTTATTGTGTTAACTTTCAAAGAGCTAGCACAAACCGTGTTTGATTTAGAGTTCCAAATACATGTATCCCTAAAGGAGAAAACAAAGTGAAACCTAAAAATGAAAACGGTTAGTGCAAACGAACGGTTTAAACTAGAAGAACGAAATTTGGTGAGCCAAGTGGTTTTGGTGTACTGATCATTACCTGAAAGAATCATGAAGATTAGGTGAAAAAATGATGGCTGAGATTTCAGGCAACTCGTAGTATTTTGGAAGTTTGGCAACCCCTTTCCATGAAAGTGATTTTCGCCAGTCTCTGCTTAGGGCTACATCAACAGCAAACAAACAATAGAGATAGAACTTGAAACTGCTTTATTGTGTCAAGTTTCAAAGAACTAGCACAAACCGTGTTTGATTTAGAGTTCCAAATGCATGTATCCCTATAGGAGAAAACAGAGTGAAATCTAAAAATGAAAACGGTTACTGCAAACGAACGGTTTAACCTAGAAGAACCAAATTTGGTGAGCCAAGTATTTTTGGTGTACTGATCATTACCTGAAAGAATCATCAAGATTGGGTGAAAAAATTTTGGGTGAGATTTCAGGCAACTCGTAGTTTTTTGGAAGCTTGGAAACCCCTTTCCATGAAAGTAATTTTCGCCACTCTCTGCTTAGGGCTACATCAACAGCAAACAAACCAAAGAGATAGAACTGGAAACTGCTTTACTGTGTCAAGTTTCAAAGAGCTACCACAAACCGTGTTTGATATAGAGTTCCAAATACATGTATCCCTATAGGAGGAAACAGAGTGAAACCTAAAAATGAAAACGGTTACCGCAAAGGAACAGTTTTGCCTAAAAGAACGAAATTTGGTGAGCCAAGTGGTTTTGGTGTACTGATCATTACCTGAAAGAATCATCAAGATTGGGTGAAAAAATGTTGGCTTAGATATCAGGCTACTCGCAGTTTTTTGGAAGCTTGCCAACCCCTTTCCATGAAAGTGATTTTCACCAGTCTCTGCTTAGGGCTACATCAACAGCAAACAAACCATAGAGATAGAACTTGAAACTGCTTTATTGTGTCAAGTTTCAAAGAGCTAGCACAAACCGTGTTTGATTTAGTGTTCCAAATACATGTATCCCTATAGGAGAAAACAGAGTGAAACCTAAAAATGAAAACGGTTACTGCAAACGAACGGCTTAACCTAGAAGAACAGAATTTGGTGAGCCAAGTGGTTTTTGTGTACTGATCATTACCTGAAAGAATCATCAAGATTGGGTGAAAAAATGTTGGCTGAGATTTTAGGCAACTCGTAGTTTTTTGGAAGCTTTGCAACCCCTTTCCATGAAAGTGATTTTCGCCAGTCTCTGCTTAGGGCTACATCAAAAGCAAACAAACCATAGAGATAGAACTTGAAACTGCTTTATTGTGTTAAGTTTCAAAGAGCTAGCACAAACCGTGTTTGATTGAGAGTTCCAAATACATGTATCCCTAAAGAAGAAAACAGAGTGAAACCTAAAAATGAAAACGGTTACTGCAAACGAACGGTTTAACCTAGAAGAACGAAATTTGGTGAGCCAAGTGGTTTTGGTGTACTGATGATTACCTGAAAGAATCATCAAGATTGGGTGAAAAAATGTTGGCTGAGATTTCAGGCAACTCGTAGTTTTTTGGAAGCTTGGCAACCCCCTTCCATGAAAGTGATTTTCGCCAGTCTCTGCTTAGGGCTAAATCAACAGCAAACAAACCATAGAGATAGAACTTGAAACTGCTTTATTGTGTCAAGTTTCAAAGAGCTAGCAGAAACCGTGTTTGATTTAGTGTTCCAAATACATGTATCCCTATAGGAGAAAACAGAGTGAAACCTAAAAATGAAAACGGTTTCTGCAAACGAACGGTTTAACCTAGAAGAACGAAATTTGGTGAGCCAAGTGGTTTTGGTGTACTGATGATTACCTGAAAGAATCATCAAGATTGGGTGGAAAAATGTTTGCTGAGATTTCAGGCAACTCGCCGTTTTTTGGAAGCTTCGCATGCCCTTTTCATGAAAGTGATTTTCGCCAGTCTCTGCTTAGGGCTACATCAACAGCAAACAAACCATGGAGATAGAACTTGAAACTGCTTTATTGTGTCAAGTTTCAAAGAGCTAGCACAAACCGTGTTTCATTTAGAGTTCCAAATACATGTATCCCTATAGGAGAAAACAGAGTGAAACCTAAAAATGAAAACGGTTACTGCTAACGACCGGTTTATACTAAAAGAACGAAATTTGGTGTGCCAAGTGGTTTTGGTGTACTGATCATTACCTGAAAGAATCATCAAGATTGGGTGAAAAAATGTTTGCTGAGATTTCAGGCAACTCGTAGTTTTTTGGAAGCTTGGCAACCCCTTTCCATGAAAGTGATTTTCGCCAGTCTCTGCTTAAAGCTACATCAACAGCAAACAAACCATAGAGACAGAACTTGAAACTGCTTTATTGTGTCAAGTTTCAAAGAGCTAGCACAAACCGTGTTTGATTTAGAGTTCCAAATGCATGTATCCCTATAGGAGAAAACAGAATGAAACCTAAAAATGAAAACGGTTACTGCAAATGAACGGTTTAACCTAGAAAAACGAAACTTGGTGAGCCTAGTGGTTTTGGTGTACTGATCATTACCTGAAAGCATCATCAAGATTGGGTAAAAAAATGTTTGCTGAGATTTGAGGCAACTCGTAGTTTTTTGGAAGCTTGGCAACCCCTTTCCATTAAAGTGATATTCGCCAGTCTCTGCTTAGGGCTACATCAACAGCAAACAAACCATAGAGATAGAACTGGAAACTGCTTTATTGTGTCAAGTTGCAAATAGCTAGCACAAACCGTGTTTGATTTAGAGTTCCAAATAAATGTATCCCTATAGGAGAAAACAGAGTGAAACCTAAAAATGAAAACGGTTACTGCAAACGAACGGTTTAACCTAGAAGAACGAAATTTGGTGAGCCAAGTGGTTTTGGTGTACTGATCATTACCTGAAAGAATCATCAAGATGGGTGAAAAAATGTTTGCTTAGATTTCAGGCAACTTGTAGATTTTTGGAAGCTTGGCAACCCCTTTCCATGAAAGTGATTTTCGCCAGACTCTTCTTAGGGCTACATCAACAGCAAACAAACCATAGAGATAGAACTTGAAACTGCTTTGTTGTGTCAAGTTTCAAAGAGTTAGCACAAACCGTGTTTGATTTAGAGTTCCAAATACATATATCCCTATAAAAGAAAACAGAGTGAAACCTAAAAATGAAAACGGTTACTGCAAACGAACGGTTTAACCTAGAAGAACGAAATTTGGTGAGCCAAGTGGTTTTGGTGTAGTAATCATTACCTGAAAGAATCTTCAATATTGGGTGAAAAAACATTGGCTGAGATTTCAGGGAAGTCGTAGTTTTTTGGAAGCTTGGCAAGCCCTTTCCATGAAAGTGATTTTCGCCAGTCTCTGCTTAGGGCTACATCAACAGCAAAGAAACCATAGAGATAGAACTTGAAACTGCTTTATTGTGTTAAGTTTCAAAGAGCTAGCACAAACCGTGTTTGATTGAGAGTTCCAAATACATGTATCCCTAAAGAAGAAAACAGAGTGAAACCTAAAAATGAAAACGGTTACTGCAAACGAACGGTTTAACCTAGAAGAACGAAATTTGGTGAGCCAAGTGGTTTTGGTGTACTGATGATTACCTGAAAGAATCATCAAGATTGGGTGAAAAAATGTTGGCTGAGATTTCAGGCAACTCGTAGTTTTTTGGAAGCTTGGCAACCCCCTTCCATGAAAGTGATTTTCGCCAGTCTCTGCTTAGGGCTAAATCAACAGCAAACAAACCATAGAGATAGAACTTGAAACTGCTTTATTGTGTCAAGTTTCAAAGAGCTAGCAGAAACCGTGTTTGATTTAGTGTTCCAAATACATGTATCCCTATAGGAGAAAACAGAGTGAAACCTAAAAATGAAAACGGTTTCTGCAAACGAACGGTTTAACCTAGAAGAACGAAATTTGGTGAGCCAAGTGGTTTTGGTGTACTGATGATTACCTGAAAGAATCATCAAGATTGGGTGGAAAAATGTTTGCTGAGATTTCAGGCAACTCGCCGTTTTTTGGAAGCTTCGCATGCCCTTTTCATGAAAGTGATTTTCGCCAGTCTCTGCTTAGGGCTACATCAACAGCAAACAAACCATGGAGATAGAACTTGAAACTGCTTTATTGTGTCAAGTTTCAAAGAGCTAGCACAAACCGTGTTTCATTTAGAGTTCCAAATACATGTATCCCTATAGGAGAAAACAGAGTGAAACCTAAAAATGAAAACGGTTACTGCTAACGACCGGTTTATACTAAAAGAACGAAATTTGGTGTGCCAAGTGGTTTTGGTGTACTGATCATTACCTGAAAGAATCATCAAGATTGGGTGAAAAAATGTTTGCTGAGATTTCAGGCAACTCGTAGTTTTTTGGAAGCTTGGCAACCCCTTTCCATGAAAGTGATTTTCGCCAGTCTCTGCTTAAAGCTACATCAACAGCAAACAAACCATAGAGACAGAACTTGAAACTGCTTTATTGTGTCAAGTTTCAAAGAGCTAGCACAAACCGTGTTTGATTTAGAGTTCCAAATGCATGTATCCCTATAGGAGAAAACAGAATGAAACCTAAAAATGAAAACGGTTACTGCAAATGAACGGTTTAACCTAGAAAAACGAAACTTGGTGAGCCTAGTGGTTTTGGTGTACTGATCATTACCTGAAAGCATCATCAAGATTGGGTAAAAAAATGTTTGCTGAGATTTGAGGCAACTCGTAGTTTTTTGGAAGCTTGGCAACCCCTTTCCATTAAAGTGATATTCGCCAGTCTCTGCTTAGGGCTACATCAACAGCAAACAAACCATAGAGATAGAACTGGAAACTGCTTTATTGTGTCAAGTTGCAAATAGCTAGCACAAACCGTGTTTGATTTAGAGTTCCAAATAAATGTATCCCTATAGGAGAAAACAGAGTGAAACCTAAAAATGAAAACGGTTACTGCAAACGAACGGTTTAACCTAGAAGAACGAAATTTGGTGAGCCAAGTGGTTTTGGTGTACTGATCATTACCTGAAAGAATCATCAAGATGGGTGAAAAAATGTTTGCTTAGATTTCAGGCAACTTGTAGATTTTTGGAAGCTTGGCAACCCCTTTCCATGAAAGTGATTTTCGCCAGACTCTTCTTAGGGCTACATCAACAGCAAACAAACCATAGAGATAGAACTTGAAACTGCTTTGTTGTGTCAAGTTTCAAAGAGTTAGCACAAACCGTGTTTGATTTAGAGTTCCAAATACATATATCCCTATAAAAGAAAACAGAGTGAAACCTAAAAATGAAAACGGTTACTGCAAACGAACGGTTTAACCTAGAAGAACGAAATTTGGTGAGCCAAGTGGTTTTGGTGTACTAATCATTACCTGAAAGAATCTTCAATATTGGGTGAAAAAACATTGGCTGAGATTTCAGGGAAGTCGTAGTTTTTTGGAAGCTTGGCAAGCCCTTTCCATGAAAGTGATTTTCGCCAGTCTCTGCTTAGGGCTACATCAACAGCAAAGAAACCATAGAGATAGAACTTGAAACTGCTTTATTGTGTCAAGTTTCAAAGAGCTAGCACAAACCGTGTTTGATTTAGAGTTCCAAATACATGTATCCCTATAGGAGAAAACAGAGTGAAATCTAAAAATGAAAACAGTTACTGCAAACGAACGGTTTAACCTACAAGAATGAAATTTGGTCAGCCATGTGGTTTTGGTGTACTGACCATTACCTAAAAGAATCATCAAGATTGGGTGAAAAAATGTTGGCTGAGATTTCAGGCAACTCGTAGTTCTTTTGAAGCTTGGCAACCCCTTTCCATGAAAGTGATTTTCGCCAGTCTCTGATTAGGGCTACATCAACAGCAAACAAACCATAGAGATAGAACATAAAATTGCTTTATTGTGTCAAGTTTCAAAGAGCTATCACAAACCGTGTTTGATTAAGAGTTCCAAATACATGTATCCCTTTTGGAGAAAACAGAGTAAAACCTAAAAATGAAAATGGTTACTGCAAATGAACGGTTTAACCTAGAAGAACTAACTTTTGTGAGCCCATTGGTTTTGGTGTCCTGACCATTACCTGAGAGAATCATCAAGATTGGGTGAAAAAATATTTGCTGAGATTTCAGGCAACTCGTAGTTTTTTGGAAGCTTGGCAACTGCTTTCCATGAAAGAGATTTTCCCCAGTCTCTGCTTAGGGCTACATCAACAGCATACAAACCATAGACATAGAACTTGAAACTGCTTTATGGTGTCATATTTCAAAGAGCTAGCACAAACCGTGTTTGATTTAGAGTTCCAAATACATGTATCCCTATTGGAGAAAACAGAGTGAAACCTAAAAATGAAAACGGTTACTGCAAACGAACGGTTTAACCTAGAAGAACCAAATTTGTCTAGCCAAGTGGTTTTGGTGTACTGATCATTACCTAAAAGAATCATCAAGATTGGGTGAAAAAATGTTGGCTGAGATTTCAGGCAACTCGTAGTTTTTGGAAGCTTGGCAACCCCTTTCCATGAAAGTGACTTTCGCTAGTCTCTGCTTATGGCTACATCACCAGCAAACAAACCATAGAGACATAACTTGAAACTGCTTTATTGTGTAAAGTTTCAAAAAGCTAGCACAAACCGTGTTTGATTTAGAGTTCCAAATACATGTATCCCTATAGGAGAAAACAGAGTGAAACCTAAAAATTAAAAGGGTTACGGCAAACGTACGGTTTAACGTAGAAGAAAGAAATTGGGTGAGCTAAGTTGTTTTGGTGTACTGATCATTACCTGAAAGAATCATCAAGATTGGGTGAAAAAATATTTGCTGAGACTTCAGGCAACTTGTAGATTTTTGAAAGCTTGGCAACCCCTTTTCATGAAAGTGATTTTCGCCAGTCTCTGCTGAGGGCTACATCAACAGCAAACAAACCATAGAGATAGAACTTGAAACTGCTTTATTGTGTCAAGTTTCAAAGAGCTAGCACAAACCGTGTTTGATTTAGAGTTCCAAATACATGTATCCCTATAGGAGAAAACAGAGTGAAACCTAAAAATGAAAACGGTTACTGCAAATGAACGGTTTAACCTAGAAGAACGAAATTTGGTGAGCCAAGTGGTTTTGGTGTACTTATCATTACCTGAAAGAATCATCAAGATTGGGTGAAAAAATGTTGGCTGAAATTTCAGGCAACTAGTAGTTTTTTGGAAGCTTGGCAACCCCTTTCTATAAAAGAGATTTCCGCCAGTCTCTGCTTAGGGCTACATCAACAGCAAACAAACCATAGAGATAGAACTTGAAACTGCTTTATTGTGTCAAGTTTCAAAGAGCTAGCACAAACCGTGTTTGATTTAGAGTTCCAAATACATGTATCCCTATTGGAGAAAACAGTGAAACCTAAAAATGAAAACGGTTACTGGAAACGAACTGTTTAACCTAGAAGAACGAAATTTGGTTAGCCAATGGTTTTGGTGTACTGATCATTACCTGAAAGAATCATCAAGATTGGGTGAAAAAATGTTTGCTGAGATTTCAGGCAAATCGTAGTTTTTTGGAAGCTTAGCAACCCCTTTCAAAGAATGTGATTTTCGCCAGTCTCTGCTTAGGGCTACATCAACAGCAAACAAACCATAGAGATAGAACTTGAAACTGCTTTATTGTGTCAAATTTTCAAGACCTAGCACAAACCGTGTTTGATTTAGAGTTCCAAAAACATGTATCCCTATAGGAGAAAACAGAGTGAAACCTAAAAATGAAAACGGTTACTGCCAACGAACGGTTTAACCTAGAAGAACGAAACTTGGTGAGCCTAGAAGTTTTGCTGTACTGATCCTTACCTGAAAGAATCATCAAGATTGGGTGAAAAAATGTTTGCTGAGATTTCAGGAAACTTGTAGTTTTTTGGAAGCTTGGCAACCCCTTTCCATGAAATTGATTTTCGCCATTCTCTTCTTAGGTGTACATCAACAGCAAACAAACCATAGAGATAGAACTTGAAACTCCTTTATTGTGTCAAGTTTCAAAGAGCTAGCACAAACCGTGTTTGATTTAGAGTTCCAAATACATGTATCCATATAGGAGAAAACAGAGTGAAACCTAAAAATGAAAACGGTTACTGCAAACGAACGGTTTATCCTAGAAGAACGAAATTTGGTGAGCCAAGTAGTTTTGTGTACTGATCATTATCTGAAAGAATCATAAAGATTGGTTGAAAAAATGTTGGCTGAGATGTCAGGCAACTAGTAGTTTTTTGGAAGCTTGGCAACCCCTTTCCATTAAAGAGATTTTTGCCAGTCTCTGCTTAGGGCTACATCAACAGAAAACAAACCATAGAGATAGAACTTGAAACTGCTTCATCCTGTCAAGTTTCAAAGAGCTAGCACAAACCGTGTTTGATTTAGAGTTCCAAATACATGTATCCCTATAGGAGAAAACAGAGTGAAACCTCAAAATGAAACCGGTTACTGCCAACGAACGGTTTAACATAGAAGAACGAAATTTGGCGAGCCAAGTGGGATTGGTGTACTGATCATTACCTGAAAGCATCATCAAGATTGGGTGAAAAAGTGTTTGCTGAGATTTCTGGCAACTCGTAGTTTTTTGGAAGCTTGGCAGGACCTTTCCATTAAAGTGATTCTCGCCAGTCTCTTCTTAGGGCTACATCAACAGCAAACAAAACATAGAGATAGAACTTGAAACTGCTTTATTGTGTCAAGTTTCAAAGAGCTAGCACAAACCGTGTTTGATTTAGAGTTCCAAATACATGTATCCCTATAGGTGAAAACAGAGTGAAACCTCAAAATGAAACCGGTTTCTGCCAACGAACGGTTTAACCTAGAAGAACGAAATTTGGCGAGCCAAGTGGGATTGGTGTACTGATCATTACCTGAAAGTATCATCAAGATTGGGTGAAAAAGTGTTTGCTGAGATTTCAGGCAACTCGTAGTTTTTTGGAATCTTGGCAGGCCCTTTACATGAAAGTGATTTTCGCCAGTCTCTGCTTAGGGCTACATCAACAGCAAACAAACAATAGAGAAAGAACTTGAAACTGCTTTATTGTGTCAAGTTTCAAAGAGCTAGCACCAACCGTGTTTGATTTAGAGTTCCAAATACATGTATCCCTATAGAAAATAAGAGTGAAACCTCAAAATGAAACAAGTTACTGCCAACGAACGGTTTAACCTAGAAGAACGAAATTTGGCGAGCCAAGTGGGATTGGTGTACTGATCATTACCTGAAAGTTTCATCAAGATTTGGTGAAAAAGTGTGTGCTGAGATTTCTGGCAACTCGTAGTTTTATGGAAGCTTGGCAGGCCCTTTCCATGAAAGTGATTCTCGCCAGTCTCTGCTAAGGGCTACATCAATAGGAAACAAACCATAAAGACAGAACTTGAAACTGCTTTATTGTGTCAAGTTTCAAAGAGCTAGCACAAACCGTGTTTGATTTAGAGTTCCAAATACATGTATCCCTATAGGAGAAAACAGAGTGAAACCTCAAAATGAAACCGGTTACTGCCAACGAACGGTTTAACCTAGAAGAATGAAATTTGGCGATCCAAGTGGGATTGGTGTACTGATCATTACCTGAAAGTTTCATCAAGATTGGGTGAAAAAGTGTGTGCTGAGATTTCAGGCAACTCGTAGTTTTTTGGTAGCTTGGCAGGCCCTTTCCATGAAAGTGATCCTCGCCAGTCTCTGCTTAGGGCTACATCAACAGCAAACAAACCATAGAGATAGAACTTGAAACTGCTTTATTGTGTCAAGTTTCAAAGAGCTAGCACAAACCGTGTTTGATTTAGAGTTCCAAATACATGTATCCCTATAGGAGAAAACAGAGTGAAACCTCAAAATGAAACTGGTTACTGCCAACGAACGGTTTAACCTAGAAGAACGAAATTTGGCGAGTCAAGTGAGATTGGTGTACTGATCATTACCTGAAAGTTTCATCAAGATTTGGTGAAAAAGTGTGTGCTGAGATTTCTGGCAACTCGTAGTTTTATGGAAGCTTGGCAGGCCCTTTCCATGAAAGTGATTCTCGCCAGTCTCTGCTTAGGGCTACATCAACAGCAAAGAAAACATAGAGATAGATCTTGAAACTGCTTTATTGTGTCAAGTTTCAAAGAGCTAGCACAAACCGTGTTTGATTTAGGGTTCCAAATACATGTATCCCTATAGGAGAAAACAGAGTGAAACCTCAAAATGGAACCGGTTACTGCCAAGGGACGGTTTAACCTAGAAGAACGAAATTTGGCGAGCCAAGTGGGATTGGTGTACTGATCATTACCTGAAAGTTTCATCAAGATTGGGTGAAAAAGTGTTTGCTGAGATTTCTGGCAACTCGTAGTTTTTTGGAAGCTTGGCAGGCCCTTTCCATGAAAGTGATTTTCGCCAGTCTCTGCTTAGGGCTACATCAACAGCAAACAAACCATAGAGATAGAACTTGAAACTGCTTTATTGTGTCAAGTTTCAAAGAGCTAGCACAAACCGTGTTTTATTTAGGGTTCCAAATACATGTATCCCTATAGGAGAAAACAGAGTGAAACCTCAAAATGAAACCGGTTACTGCCAAGGAACGGTTTAACCTAGAAGAACGAAATTTAGCGAGCCAAGTGGGATTGGTGTACTGATCATTACCTGAAAGCATCATCAAGATTGGGTGAAAAAGTGTTTGCTGAGATTTCTGGAGACTCGTAGTTTTTTGGAAGCTTGGCAGTCCCTTTCCATTAAAGTGATTCTCGCCAGTCTCTTCTTAGGGCTACATCAACAGCAAACAAAACATAGAGACAGAACTTGAAACTGCTTTATTGTGTCAAGTTTCAAAGAGCTAGCACAAACCGTGTTTGATTTAGAGTTCCAAATACATGTATCCCTATAGGAGAAAACAGAGTGAAACCTCAAATTGAAACCGGTTACTGCCAACGAACGGTTTAACCTAGAAGAATGAAATTTGGCGAGCAAAGTGGGATTGGTGTACTGATCATTACCTGAAAGGTTCATCAAGATTGGGTGAAAAAGTGTTTGCTGAGATTTCTGGCAACTCGTAGTTTTTTGGAAGCTTGGGAGGCCCTTTCCATGAAAGTGATTCTCGCCAGTCTCTGCTTAGGGCTACATCAACAGCAAAGAAACCATAGAGATAGAACTTGAAATTGCTTTATTGTGTCAAGTTTCAAAGAGCTAGCACAAACCGTGTTTGATTTAGAGTTCCAAATACATGTATCCCTATAGGAGAAAACAGAGTGAAACCTCAAAATGAAACCGGTTACTTCCAAGGAACGGTTTAACCTAGAAGAACGAAATTTAGCGAGCCAAGTGGGATTGGTGTACTGATCATTACCTGAAAGCATCATCAAGATTGGGTGAAAAAGTGTTTGCTGAGATTTCTGGAGACTCGTAGTTTTTTGGAAGCTTGGCAGTCCCTTTCCATTAAAGTGATTCTCGCCAGTCTCTTCTTAGGGCTACATCAACAGCAAACAAAACATAGAGACAGAACTTGAAACTGCTTTATTGTGTCAAGTTTCAAAGAGCTAGCACAAACCGTGTTTGATTTAGAGTTCCAAATACATGTATCCCTATAGGAGAAAACAAAGTGAAACCTCAAAATGAAACCGGTTACTGCCAACGAACGGTTTAACCTAGAAGAACGAAATTTGGCGAGCAAAGTGGTATTGGTGGACTGATCATTACCTGAAAGTTTCATCAAGATTGGGTGAAAAAGTGTTTGCTGAGATTTCAGGCAACTCGTAGTTTTTTGGAAGCTTGGCAGGCCCTTTCCATGAAAGTGATTCTCGCCAGTCTCTGCTTAGGGCTACATCAACAGCAAACAAACCATGGAGATAGAACTTGAAACTGCTTTATTGTGTCAAGTTTCAAAGAGCTAGCACAAACCGTGTTTGATTTAGAGTTCCAAATACATGTATCCCTATAGGAGAAAACAGAGTGAAACCTCAAAATGAAACCGGTTACTGCCAACGAACGGTTTAACCTAGAAGAACGAAATTTGGCGAGCCAAGTGGGATTGGTGGACTGATCATTACCTGAAAGTTTCATCAAGATTGGGTGAAAAAGTGTTTGCTGAGATTTCAGGCAACTCGTAGTTTTTTGGAAGCTTGGCAGGCCCTTTCCATGAAAGTGATTCTCGCCAATCTCTGCTTAGGGCAATATCAACAGCAAACAAACCATAGAGATAGAACTTAAAACTGCTTTACTGTGTGAAGTTTCAAAGAGCTAGCACAAACCGTGTTTGATTTAGAGTTCCAAATACATGTATCCCTATAGAAGTAAAAGAGTGAAACCTCAAAATGAAACTGGTTACTGCCAACGAACGGTTTAACCTAGAAGAACGAAATTTGGCGAGCCAAGTGGGATTGGTGTACTGATCATTACCTGAAAGTTTCATCAAGATTTGGTGAAAAAGTGTGTGCTGAGATTTCTGGCAACTCCTTTTTTGGAAGCTTGACAGGCCCTTTCCATAAAAGTGATTCTCGCCAGTCTCTGCTTAGGGCTACATCAATAGGAAACAAACCATAAAGACAGAACTTGAAACTGCTTTATTGTGTCAAGTTTCAAAGAGCTAGCACAAACCGTGTTTGATTTAGAGTTCCAAATACATGTATCCCTATAGGAGAAAACAGAGTGAAACCTCAAAATGAACCCGGTTACTGCCAAGGAACGGTTTAACCTAGAAGAATGGAATTTGGCGATCCAAGTGGGATTGGTGTACTGATCATTACGTGAAAGTTTCATCAAGATTGGGTGAAAAAGTGTGTGCTGAGATTTCAGGCAACTCGTAGTTTTTTGGAAGCTTGGCAGGCCCTTTCCATGAAATTGATTCTCGCCAGTCTCTGCTTAGGGCTACATCAACAGCAAACAAACCATAGAGATAGAACTTGAAACTGCTTTATTGTGTCAAGTTTCAAAGAGCTAGCACAAACCGTGTTTGATTTAGAGTTCCAAATACATGTATCCCTATAGGAGAAAACAGAGTGAAACCTCAAAATGAAACCGGTTACTGCCAACGAACGGTTTAACCTAGAAGAATGAAATTTGGCGATCCAAGTGGGATTGGTGTACTGATCATTACCTGAAAGTTTCATCAAGATTGGGTGAAAAAGTGTGTGCTGAGATTTCAGGCAACTCGTAGTTTTTTGGTAGCTTGGCAGGCCCTTTCCATGAAAGTGATCCTCGCCAGTCTCTGCTTAGGGCTACATCAACAGCAAACAAACCATAGAGATAGAACTTGAAACTGCTTTATTGTGTCAAGTTTCAAAGAGCTAGCACAAACCGTGTTTGATTTAGGGTTCCAAATACATGTATCCCTATTGGAGAAAACAGAGTGAAACCTCAAAATGAAACCGGTTACTGCCAAGGAAGGGTTTAACCTAGAAGAACGAAATTTGGTGAGTCAAGTGGGATTGGTGTACTGATCATTACCTGAAAGTTTCATCAAGATTGGGTGAAAAAGTTTTTTCTGAGATTTCAGGCAACTCGTAGTTTTTTGGAAGCTTGGCAGGCCCTTTCCATGAAAGTGATTCTCGCCAGTCTCTGCTTAGGGCTATATCAACAGCAAACAAACTATAGAGATAGAACTTGAAACTGCTTTATTGTGTCAAGTTTCAAAGAGCTAGCACAAACCGTGTTTGATTTAGAGTTCCAAATACATGTATCCCTATAGGAGAAAACAGAGTGAAACCTCAAAATGAAACTGGTTACTGCAAACGAACGGTTTAACCTAGAAGAACGAAATTGGGCGAGTCAAGTGGGATTGGTGTACTGATCATTACCTGAAAGTTTCATCAAGATTTGGTGAAAAAGTGTGTGCTGAGATTTCTGGCAACTCGTAGTTTTTTGGAACCTTGGCAGGCTCTTTCCATGAAAGTGATTCTCGCCAGTCTCTGCTTAGGGCTACATCAACAGCAAAGAAAACATAGAGATAGATCTTGAAACTGCTTTCTTGTATCAAGTTTCAAAGAGCTAGCACAAACCGTGTTTGATTTAGGGTTCCAAATACATGTATCCCTATAGGAGAAAACAGAGTGAAACCTCAAAATGGAACCGGTTACTGCCAAGGAACGGTTTAACCTAGAAGAACGAAATTTGGCGAGCCAAGTGGGATTGGTGTACAGATCATTACCTGAAAGGTTCATCAAGATTGGGTGAAAAAGTGTTTGCTGAGATTTCTGGCAACTCGTAGTTTTTTGGAAGCTTGGGAGGCCCTTTCCATGAAAGTGATTCTCGCCAGTCTCTGCTTAGGGCTACATCAACAGCAAAGAAACCATAGAGATAGAACTTGAAATTGCTTTATTGTGTCAAGTTTCAAAGAGCTAGCACAAACCGTGTTTTATTTAGGGTTCCAAATACATGTATCCCTGTAGGAGAAAACAGAGTGAAACCTCAAAATGAAACCGGTTACTGCCAAGGAACGGTTTAAACTAGAAGAACGAAATTTAGCGAGCCAAGTGGGATTGGTGTACTGATCATTACCTGAAAGCATCATCAAGATTGGGTGAAAAAGTGTTTGCTGAGATTTCTGGAGACTCGTAGTTTTTTGGAAGCTTGGCAGTCCCTTTCCATTAAAGTGATTCTCGCCAGTCTCTTCTTAGGGCTACATCAACAGCAAACAAAACATAGAGATAGAACTTGAAACTGCTTTATTGTGTCAAGTTTCAAAGAGCTAGCACAAACCGTGTTTGATTTAGAGCTCCAAATACATGTATCCCTATAGGAGAAAACAGAGTGAAACCTCAAATTGAAACCGGTTACTGCCAACGAACGGTTTAACCTAGAAGAACGAAATTTGGCGAGCCAAGTGGGATTGGTCTACTGATCATTACCTGAAAGTATCATCAAGATTGGGTGAAAAAGTGTTTGCTGAGATTTCAGGCAACTCGTAGTTTTTTGGTAGCTTGGCAGGCCCTTTCCATGAAAGTGGTTCTCGCCAGTCTCTGCTTAGGTCTACATCAATAGCAAACAAACAATAGAGACAGAACTTGAAACTGCTTTATTGTGTCAAGTTTCAAAGAGCTAGCACAAACCGTGTTTGATTTAGAGTTCCAAATACATGTATCCCTATAGGAGAAAACAAAGTGAAACCTCAAAATGAAACCGGTTACTGCAAAAGAACGGTTTAACCTAGAAGAACGAAATTTGGCGAGCAAAGTGGGATTGGTGTACTGATCATTACCTGAAAGTTTCATCAAGATTGGGTGAAAAAGTGTTTGCTGAGATTTCAGGCAACTCGTAGTTTTTTGGAAGCTTGGCAGGCCCTGTCCATGAAAGTGATTTTCGCCAGTCTCTGCTTAGGGCTACATCAACAGCAAACAAACCATGGAGATAGAACTTGAAACTGCTTTATTGTGTCAAGTTTCAAAGAGCTAGAACAAACCGTGTTTGATTTAGAGTTCCAAATACATGTATCCCTATAGGAGAAAACAGAGTGAAACCTCAAAATGAAACCGGTTACTGCCAACGAACGGTTTAACCTAGAAGAACGAAATTTGGCGAGCCAAGTGGGATTGGTGGACTGATCATTACCTGAAAGTTTCATCAAGATTGGGTGAAAAAGTGTTTGCTGAGATTTCAGGCAACTCGTAGTTTTTTGGAAGCTTGGCAGGCCCTTTCCATGAAAGTGATTCTCGCCAGTCTCTGCTTAGGGCAATATCAACAGCAAACAAACCATAGAGATAGAACTTAAAACTGCTTTACTGTGTCAAGTTTCAAAGAGCTAGCACAAACCGTGTTTGATTTAGAGTTCCAAATACATGTATCCCTATAGAAGTAAAAGAGTGAAACCTCAAAATGAAACTGGTTACTGCCAACGAACGGTTTAACCTAGAAGAACGAAATTTGGCGAGCCAAGTGGGATTGGTGTACTGATCATTACCTGAAAGTTTCATCAAGATTTGGTGAAAAAGTGTGTGCTGAGATTTCTGGCAAATCGTTTTTTGGAAGCTTGACAGGCCCTTTCCATAAAAGTGATTCTCGCCAGTCTCTGCTTAGGGCTACATCAATAGGAAACAAACCATAAAGACAGAACTTGAAACTGCTTTATTGTGTCAAGTTTCAAAGAGCTAGCACAAACCGTGTTTGATTTAGAGTTCCAAATACATGTATCCCTATAGGAGAAAACAGAGTGAAACCTCAAAATGAACCCGGTTACTGCCAAGGAACGGTTTAACCTAGAAGAACGAAATTTGGCGATCCAAGTGGGATTGGTGGACTGATCATTACCTGAAAGTTTCATCAAGATTGGGTGAAAAAGTCGTTGCTGAGATTTCAGTCAACTCGTAGTTTTTTGGAAGCTTGGCAGGCCCTTTCCATGAAAGTGATTCTCGCCAGTCTCTGCTTAGGTCTACATCAACAGCAAACAAACCATAGAGATAGAACTTGAAACTGCTTTATTGTGTCAAGTTTCAAAGAGCTAGCACAAACCGTGTTTGATTTAGAGTTCCAAATACATGTATCCCTATAGGAGAAAACAGAGTGAAACCTCAAAATGAAACCGGTTACTGCCAACGAACGGTTTAACCTAGAAGAATGAAATTTGGCGATCCAAGTGGGATTGGTGTACTGATCATTACCTGAAAGTTTCATCAAGATTGGGTGAAAAAGTGTGTGCTGAGATTTCAGGCAACTCGTAGTTTTTTGGTAGCTTGGCAGGCCCTTTCCATGAAAGTGATCTTCGCCAGTCTCTGCGTAGGGCTACATCAACAGCAAACAAACCATAGAGATAAAACTTGAAACTGCTTTATTGTGTCAAGTTTCAAAGAGCTAGCACAAACCGTGTTTGATTTAGGGTTCCAAATACATGTATCCCTATTGGAGAAAACAGAGTGAAACCTCAAAATGAAACCGGTTACTGCCAAGGAACGGTTTAACCTACAAGAACGAAATTTAGCGAGCCAAGTGGGATTGGTGTACTGATCATTACCTGAAAGCATCATCAAGATTGGGTGAAAAAGTGTTTGCTGAGATTTCTGGAGACTCGTAGTTTTTTGGAAGCTTGGCAGTCCCTTTCCATTAAAGTGATTCTCGCCAGTCTCTTCTTAGGGCTACATCAAAAGCAAACAAAACATCGAGACAGAACTTGAAACTGCTTTATTGTGTCAAGTTTCAAAGAGCTAGCACAAACCGTGTTTGATTTAGAGTTCCAAATACATGTATCCCTATAGGAGAAAACAGAGTGAAACCTCAAATTGAAACCGGTTACTGCCAACGAACGGTTTAACCTAGAAGAACAAAATTTGGCGAGCCAAGTGGGATAGGTGTACTGATCATTACCTGAAAGTATCATCAAGATTGGGTGAAAAAGTGTTTGCTGAGATTTCACGCAACTCGTAGTTTTTTGGAAGCTTGGCAGGCCCTTTCCGTGAAAGTGGTTCTCGCCAGTCTCTGCTTAGGTCTACATCAATAGCAAACAAACAATAGAGACAGAACTTGAAACTGCTTTATTGTGTCAAGTTTCAAAGAGCTAGCACAAACCGTGTTTGATTTAGAGTTCCAAATACATGTATCCCTATAGGAGAAAACAGAGTGAAACCTCAAAATGAAACCGGTTACTGCCAACGAACGGTTTAACCTAGAAGAACGAAATTTGGCGAGCAAAGTGGGATTGGTGTACTGATCATTACCTGAAAGTTTCATCAAGATTGGGTGAAAAAGTGTTTGCTGAGATTTCAGGCAACTCGTAGTTTTTTGGAAGCTTGGCAGGCCCTTTCCATGAAAGTGATTCTCGCCAGTCTCTGCTTAGGGCTACATCAACAGCAAACAAACCATGGAGATAGAACTTGAAACTGCTTTATTGTGTCAAGTTTCAAAGAGCTAGCACAAACTGTGTTTGATTTAGAGTTCCAAATACATGTATCCCTATAGAAGTAAAAGAGTGAAACCTCAAAATGAAACTGGTTACTGCCAACGAACGGTTTAACCTAGAAGAACGAAATTTTTTGAGCCAAGTGGGATTGGTGTACTGATCATTACCTGAAAGTTTCATCAAGATTTGGTGAAAAAGTGTGTGCTGAGATTTCTGGCAACTCGTTTTTTGGAAGCTTGACAGGCCCTTTCCATAAAAGTGATTCTCGCCAGTCTCTGCTTAGGGCTACATCAATAGGAAACAAACCATAAAGACAGAACTTGAAACTGCTTTATTGTGTCAAGTTTCAAAGAGCTAGCACAAACCGTGTTTGATTTAGAGTTCCAAATACATGTATCCCTATAGGAGAAAACAGAGTGAAACCTCAAAATGAACCCGGTTACTGCCAAGGAACGGTTTAACCTAGAAGAACGAAATTTGGCGAGCCAAGTGGGATTGGTGGACTGATCATTACCTGAAAGTTTCATCAAGATTGGGTGAAAAAGTCTTTGCTGAGATTTCAGTCAACTCGTAGTTTTTTGGAAGCTTGGCAGGCCCTTTCCATGAAAGTGATTCTCGCCAGTCTCTGCTTAGGTCTACATCAACAGCAAACAAACCATAGAGATAGAACTTGAAACTGCTTTATTGTGTCAAGTTTCAAAGAGCTAGCACAAACCGTGTTTGATTTAGAGTTCCAAATACATGTATCCCTATAGGAGAAAACAGAGTGAAACCTCAAAATGAAACCGGTTACTGCCAACGAACGGTTTAACCTAGAAGAATGAAATTTGGCGATCCAAGTGGGATTGGTGTACTGATCATTACCTGAAAGTTTCATCAAGATTGGGTGAAAAAGTGTGTGCTGAGATTTCAGGCAACTCGTAGTTTTTTGGTAGCTTGGCAGGCCCTTTCCATGAAAGTGATCTTCGCCAGTCTCTGCGTAGGGCTACATCAACAGCAAACAAACCATAGAGATAGAACTTGAAACTGCTTTATTGTGTCAAGTTTCAAAGAGCTAGCACAAACCGTGTTTGATTTAGGGTTCCAAATACATGTATCCCTATTGGAGAAAACAGAGTGAAACCTCAAAATGAAACCGGTTACTGCCAAGGAACGGTTTAACCTAGAAGAACGAAATTTGGCGAGTCAAGTGGGATTGGTGTACTGATCATTACCTGAAAGTTTCATCAAGATTGGGTGAAAAAGTGTTTGCTGAGATTTCTGGCAACTCGTAGTTTTTTGGAAGCTTGGCAGGCCCTTTCCATGAATGTGATTCTCGCCAGTCTCTGCTTAGGGCTACATCAACAGCAAAGAAACCATAGAGATAGAACTTGAAACTGCTTTATTGTGTCAAGTTTCAAAGAGCTAGCACAAACCGTGTTTTATTTAGGGTTCCAAATACATGTATCCCTATAGGAGAAAACAGAGTGAAACCTCAAAATGAAACCGGTTACTGCCAAGGAACGGTTTAACCTAGAAGAACGAAATTTAGCGAGCCAAGTGGGATTGGTGTACTGATCATTACCTGAAAGCATCATCAAGATTGGGTGAAAAAGTGTTTGCTGAGATTTCTGGAGACTCGTAGTTTTTTGGAAGCTTGGCAGTCCCTTTCCATTAAAGTGATTCTCGCCAGTCTCTTCTTAGGGCTACATCAACAGCAAACAAAACATAGAGACAGAACTTGAAACTGCTTTATTGTGTCAAGTTTCAAAGAGCTAGCACAAACCGTGTTTGATTTAGAGTTCCAAATACATGTATCCCTATAGGAGAAAACAGAGTGAAACCTCAAATTGAAACCGGTTACTGCCAACGAACGGTTTAACCTAGAAGAACGAAATTTGGCGAGCCAAGTAGGATTGGTGTACTGATCATTACCTGAAAGTATCATCAAGATTGGGTGAAAAAGTGTTTGCTGAGATTTCACACAACTCGTAGTTTTTGGGAAGTTTGGCAGGCCCTTTCCATGAAAGTGGTTCTCGCCAGTCTCTGCTTAGGTCTACATCAATAGCAAACAAACAATAGAGACAGAACTTGAAACTGCTTTATTGTGTCAAGTTTCAAAGAGCTAGCACAAACCGTGTTTGATTTAGAGTTCCAAATACATGTATCCCTATAGGAGAAAACAAAGTGAAACCTCAAAATGAAACCGGTTACTGCCAACGAACGGTTTAACCTAGAAGAACGAAATTTGGCGAGCAAAGTGGGATTGGTGGACTGATCATTAACTGAAAGTTTCATCAAGATTGGGTGAAAAAGTGTTTGCTGAGATTTCCGGCAACTCGTAGTTTTTTGGAAGCTTGGCAGGCCCTTTCCATGAAAGTGATTCTCGCCAGTCTCTGCTTAGGGCTACATCAACAGCCAACAAACCATGGAGATAGAATTTGAAACTGCTTTATTGTGTCAAGTTTCAAAGAGCTAGCACAAACCGTGTTTGATTTAGAGTTCCAAATACATGTATCCCTATAGGAGAAAACAGAGTGAAACCTCAAAATGAAACCGGTTACTGCCAACGAACGGTTTAACCTAGAAAACGAAATTTGGCGAGCCAAGTGGGATTGGTGGACTGATCATTACCTGAAAGTTTCATCAAGATTGGGTGAAAAAGTGTTTGCTGAGATTTCAGTCAACTCGTAGTTTTTTGGAAGCTTGGCAGGCCCTTTCCATGAAAGTGATTCTCGCCAGTCTCTGCTTAGGGCAATATCAACAGCAAACAAACCATAGAGATAGAACTTAAAACTGCTTTACTGTGTCAAGTTTCAAAGAGCTAGCACAAACCGTGTTTGATTTAGAGTTCCAAATACATGTATCCCTATAGAAGTAAAAGAGTGAAACCTCAAAATGAAACTGGTTACTGCCAACGAACGGTTTAACCTAGAAGAACGAAATTTGGCGAGCCAAGTGGGATTGGTGTACTGATCATTACCTGAAAGTTTCATCAAGATTTGGTGAAAAAGTGTGTGCTGAGATTTCTGGCAACTCGTTTTTTGGAATCTTGACAGGCCCTTTCCATAAAAGTGATTCTCGCCAGTCTCTGCTTAGGGCTACATCAATAGGAAACAAACCATAAAGACAGAACTTGAAACTGCTTTATTGTGTCAAGTTTCAAAGAGCTAGCACAAACCGTGTTTGATTTAGAGTTCCAAATACATGTATCCCTATAGGAGAAAACAGAGTGAAACCTCAAAATGAACCCGGTTACTGCCAACGAACGGTTTAACCTAGAAGAACGAAATTTGGAGAGCCAAGTGGGATTGGTGGACTGATCATTACCTGAAAGTTTCATCAAGATAGGGTGAAAAAGTCTTTGCTGAGATTTCAGTCAACTCGTAGTTTTTTGGAAGCTTGGCAGGCCCTTTCCATGAAAGTGATTCTCGCCAGTCTCTGCTTAGGGCTACATCAACAGCAAACAATCCATAGAGATAGAACTTGAAACTGCTTTATTGTGTCCAGTTTCAAAGAGCTAGCACAAACCGTGTTTGATTTAGAGCTCCAAATACATGTATCCCTATAGGAGAAAACAGAGTGAAACCTCAAATTGAAACCGGTTACTGCCAACGAACGGTTTAACCTAGAAGAACGAAATTTGGCGAGCCAAGTGGGATTGGTCTACTGATCATTACCTGAAAGTATCATCAAGATTGGGTGAAAAAGTGTTTGCTGAGATTTCACGCAACTCGTAGTTTTTTGGAAGCTTGGCAGGCCCTTTCCATGAAAGTGGTTCTCGCCAGTCTCTGCTTAGGTCTACATCAATAGCAAACAAACAATAGAGACAGAACTTGAAACTGCTTTATTGTGTCAAGTTTCAAAGAGCTAGCACAAACCGTGTTTGATTTAGAGTTCCAAATACATGTATCCCTATAGGAGAAAACAAAGTGAAACCTCAAAATGAAACCGGTTACTGCAAAAGAACGGTTTAACCTAGAAGAACGAAATTTGGCGAGCAAAGTGGGATTGGTGTACTGATCATTACCTGAAAGTTTCATCAAGATTGGGTGAAAAAGTGTTTGCTGAGATTTCAGGCAACTCGTAGTTTTTTGGAAGCTTGGCAGGCCCTGTCCATGAAAGTGATTTTCGCCAGTCTCTGCTTAGGGCTACATCAACAGCAAACAAACCATGGAGATAGAACTTGAAACTGCTTTATTGTGTCAAGTTTCAAAGAGTTAGAACAAACTGTGTTTGATTTAGAGTTCCAAATACATGTATCCCTATAGGAGAAAACAGAGTGAAACCTCAAAATGAAACCGGTTACTGCCAACGAACGGTTTAACCTAGAAGAACGAAATTTGGCGAGCCAAGTGGGATTGGTGGACTGATCATTACCTGAAAGTTTCATCAAGATTGGGTGAAAAAGTGTTTGCTGAGATTTCAGGCAACTCGTAGTTTTTTGGAAGCTTGGCAGGCCCTTTCCATGAAAGTGATTCTCGCCAGTCTCTGCTTAGGGCAATATCAACAGCAAACAAACCATAGAGATAGAACTTAAAACTGCTTTACTGTGTCAAGTTTCAAAAAGCTAGCACAAACCTTGTTTGATTTAGAGTTCCAAATACATGTATCCCTATAGAAGTAAAAGAGTGAAAACTCAAAATGAAACTGGTTACTGCCAACGAACGGTTTAACCTAGAAGAACGAAATTTGGCGAGCCAAGTGGGATTGGTGTACTGATCATTACCTGAAAGTTTCATCAAGATTTGGTGAAAAAGTGTGTGCTGAGATTTCTGGCAACTCGTTTTTTGGAAGCTTGACAGGCCCTTTCCATAAAAGTGATTCTCGCCAGTCTCTGCTTAGGGCTACATCAATAGGAAACAAACCATAAAGACAGAACTTGAAACTGCTTTATTGTGTCAAGTTTCAAAGAGCTAGCACAAACCGTGTTTGATTTAGAGTTCCAAATACATGTATCCCTATAGGAGAAAACAGAGTGAAACCTCAAAATGAACCCGGTTACTGCCAAGGAACGGTTTAACCTAGAAGAACGAAATTTGGCGAGCCAAGTGGGATTGGTGGACTGATCATTACCTGAAAGTTTCATCAAGATTGGGTGAAAAAGTCTTTGCTGAGATTTCAGTCAACTCGTAGTTTTTTGGAAGCTTGGCAGGCCCTTTCCATGAAAGTGATTCTCGCCAGTCTCTGCTTAGGTCTACATCAACAGCAAACAAACCATAGAGATAGAACTTGAAACTGCTTTATTGTGTCAAGTTTCAAAGAGCTAGCACAAACCGTGTTTGATTTAGAGTTCCAAATACATGTATCCCTATAGGAGAAAACAGAGTGAAACCTCAAAATGAAACCGGTTACTGCCAACGAACGGTTTAACCTAGAAGAATGAAATTTGGCGATCCAAGTGGGATTGGTGTACTGATCATTACCTGAAAGTTTCATCAAGATTGGGTGAAAAAGTGTGTGCTGAGATTTCAGGCAACTCGTAGTTTTTTGGTAGCTTGGCAGGCCCTTTCCATGAAAGTGATCTTCGCCAGTCTCTGCATAGGGCTACATCAACAGCAAACAAACCATAGAGATAGAACTTGAAACTGCTTTATTGTGTCAAGTTTCAAAGAGCTAGCACAAACCGTGTTTGATTTAGGGTTCCAAATACATGTATCCCTATTGGAGAAAACAGAGTGAAACCTCAAAATGAAACCGGTTACTGCCAAGGAACGGTTTAACCTACAAGAACGAAATTTAGCGAGCCAAGTGGGATTGGTGTACTGATCATTACCTGAAAGCATCATCAAGATTGGGTGAAAAAGTGTTTGCTGAGATTTCTGGAGACTCGTAGTTTTTTGGAAGCTTGGCAGTCCCTTTCCATTAAAGTGATTCTCGCCAGTCTCTTCTTAGGGCTACATCAACAGCAAACAAAACATCGAGACAGAACTTGAAACTGCTTTATTGTGTCAAGTTTCAAAGAGCTAGCACAAACCGTGTTTGATTTAGAGTTCCAAATACATGTATCCCTATAGGAGAAAACAGAGTGAAACCTCAAATTGAAACCGGTTACTGCCAACGAACGGTTTAACCTAGAAGAACAAAATTTGGCGAGCCAAGTGGGATAGGTGTACTGATCATTACCTGAAAGTATCATCAAGATTGGGTGAAAAAGTGTTTGCTGAGATTTCACGCAACTCGTAGTTTTTTGGAAGCTTGGCAGGCTCTTTCCATTTAAGTGGTTCTCGCCAGTCTCTGCTTAGGTCTACATCAATAGCAAACAAACAATAGAGACAGAACTTGAAACTGCTTTATTATGTCAAGTTTCAAAGAGCTAGCACAAACCGTGTTTGATTTAGAGTTCCAAATACATGTATCCCTATAGGAGAAAACAGAGTGAAACCTCAAAATGAAACCGGTTACTGCCAACGAACGGTTTAACCTAGAAGAACGAAATTTGGCGAGCAAAGTGGGATTGGTGTACTGATCATTACCTGAAAGTTTCATCAAGATTGGGTGAAAAAGTGTTTGCTGAGATTTCAGGCAACTCGTAGTTTTTTGGAAGCTTGGCAGGCCCTTTCCATGAAAGTGATTCTCGCCAGTCTCTGCTTAGGGCTACATCAACAGCAAACAAACCATGGAGATAGAACTTGAAACTGCTTTATTGTGTCAAGTTTCAAAGAGCTAGCACAAACTGTGTTTGATTTAGAGTTCCAAATACATGTATCCCTATAGAAGTAAAAGAGTGAAACCTCAAAATGAAACTGGTTACTGCCAACGAACGGTTTAACCTAGAAGAACGAAATTTGGTGAGCCAAGTGGGATTGGTGTACTGATCATTACCTGAAAGTTTCATCAAGATTTGGTGAAAAAGTGTGTGCTGAGATTTCTGGCAACTCGTTTTTTGGAAGCTTGACAGGCCCTTTCCATAAAAGTGATTCTCGCCAGTCTCTGCTTAGGGCTACATCAATAGGAAACAAACCACAAAGACAGAACTTGAAACTGCTTTATTGTGTCAAGTTTCAAAGAGCTAGCACAAACCGTGTTTGATTTAGAGTTCCAAATACATGTATCCCTATAGGAGAAAACAGAGTGAAACCTCAAAATGAACCCGGTTACTGCCAAGGAACGGTTTAACCTAGAAGAACGAAATTTGGCGAGCCAAGTGGGATTGGTGGACTGATCATTACCTGAAAGTTTCATCAAGATTGGGTGAAAAAGTCTTTGCTGAGATTTCAGTCAACTCGTAGTTTTTTGGAAGCTTGGCAGGCCCTTTCCATGAAAGTGATTCTCGCCAGTCTCTGCTTAGGTCTACATCAACAGCAAACAAACCATAGAGATAGAACTTGAAACTGCTTTATTGTGTCAAGTTTCAAAGAGCTAGCACAAACCGTGTTTGATTTAGAGTTCCAAATACATGTATCCCTATAGGAGAAAACAGAGTGAAACCTCAAAATGAAACCGGTTACTGCCAACGAACGGTTTAACCTAGAAGAATGAAATTTGGCGATCCAAGTGGGATTGGTGTACTGATCATTACCTGAAAGTTTCATCAAGATTGGGTGAAAAAGTGTGTGCTGAGATTTCAGGCAACTCGTAGTTTTTTGGTAGCTTGGCAGGCCCTTTCCATGAAAGTGATCTTCGCCAGTCTCTGCGTAGGGCTACATCAACAGCAAACAAACCATAGAGATAGAACTTGAAACTGCTTTATTGTGTCAAGTTTCAAAGAGCTAGCACAAACCGTGTTTGATTTAGGGTTCCAAATACATGTATCCCTATTGGAGAAAACAGAGTGAAACCTCAAAATGAAACCGGTTACTGCCAAGGAACGGTTTAACCTAGAAGAACGAAATTTGGCGAGTCAAGTGGGATTGGTGTACTGATCATTACCTGAAAGTTTCATCAAGATTGGGTGAAAAAGTGTTTGCTGAGATTTCTGGCAACTCGTAGTTTTTTGGAAGCTTGGCAGGCCCTTTCCATGAAAGTGATTCTCGCCAGTCTCTGCTTAGGGCTACATCAACAGCAAAGAAACCATAGAGATAGAACTTGAAACTGCTTTATTGTGTCAAGTTTCAAAGAGCTAGCACAAACCGTGTTTTATTTAGGGTTCCAAATACATGTATCCCTATAGGAGAAAACAGAGTGAAACCTCAAAATGAAACCGGTTACTGCCAAGGAACGGTTTAACCTAGAAGAACGAAATTTAGCGAGCCAAGTGGGATTGGTGTACTGATCATTACCTGAAAGCATCATCAAGATTGGGTGAAAAAGTGTTTGCTGAGATTTCTGGAGACTCGTAGTTTTTTGGAAGCTTGGCAGTCCCTTTCCATTAAAGTGATTCTCGCCAGTATCTTCTTAGGGCTACATCAACAGCAAACAAAACATAGAGACAGAACTTGAAACTGCTTTATTGTGTCAAGTTTCAAAGAGCTAGCACAAACCGTGTTTGATTTAGAGTTCCAAATACATGTATCCCTATAGGAGAAAACAGAGTGAAACCTCAAATTGAAACCGGTTACTGCCAACGAACGGTTTAACCTAGAAGAACGAAATTTGGCGAGCCAAGTAGGATTGGTGTACTGATCATTACCTGAAAGTATCATCAAGATTGGGTGAAAAAGTGTTTGCTGAGATTTCACACAACTCGTAGTTTTTGGGAAGTTTGGCAGGCCCTTTCCATGAAAGTGGTTCTCGCCAGTCTCTGCTTAGGTCTACATCAATAGCAAACAAACAATAGAGACAGAACTTGAAACTGCTTTATTGTGTCAAGTTTCAAAGAGCTAGCACAAACCGTGTTTGATTTAGAGTTCCAAATACATGTATCCCTATAGGAGAAAACAAAGTGAAACCTCAAAATGAAACCGGTTACTGCCAACGAACGGTTTAACCTAGAAGAACGAAATTTGGCGAGCAAAGTGGGATTGGTGGACTGATCATTAACTGAAAGTTTCATCAAGATTGGGTGAAAAAGTGTTTGCTGAGATTTCAGGCAACTCGTAGTTTTTTGGAAGCTTGGCAGGCCCTTTCCATGTAAGTGATTCTCGCCAGTCTCTGCTTAGGGCTACATCAACAGCCAACAAACCATGGAGATAGAATTTGAAACTGCTTTATTGTGTCAAGTTTCAAAGAGCTAGCACAAACCGTGTTTGATTTAGAGTTCCAAATACATGTATCCCTATAGGAGAAAACAGAGTGAAACCTCAAAATGAAACCGGTTACTGCCAACGAACGGTTTAACCTAGAAAACGAAATTTGGCGAGCCAAGTGGGATTGGTGGACTGATCATTACCTGAAAGTTTCATCAAGATTGGGTGAAAAAGTGTTTGCTGAGATTTCAGGCAACTCGTAGTTTTTTGGAAGCTTGGCAGGCCCTTTCCATGAAAGTGATTCTCGCCAGTCTCTGCTTAGGGCAATATCAACAGGAAACAAACCATAGAGATAGAACTTAAAACTGCTTTACTGTGTCAAGTTTCAAAGAGCTAGCACAAACCGTGTTTGATTTAGAGTTCCAAATACATGTATCCCTATAGAAGTAAAAGAGTGAAACCTCAAAATGAAACTGGTTACTGCCAACGAACGGTTTAACCTAGAAGAACGAAATTTGGCGAGCCAAGTGGGATTGGTGTACTGATCATTACCTGAAAGTTTCATCAAGATTTGGTGAAAAAGTGTGTGCTGAGATTTCTGGCAACTCGTTTTTTGGAATCTTGACAGGCCCTTTCCATAAAAGTGATTCTCGCCAGTCTCTGCTTAGGGCTACATCAATAGGAAACAAACCATAAAGACAGAACTTGAAACTGCTTTATTGTGTCAAGTTTCAAAGAGCTAGCACAAACCGTGTTTGATTTAGGGTTCCAAATACATGTATCCCTATTGGAGAAAACAGAGTGAAACCTCAAAATGAAACCGGTTACTGCCAACGAACGGTTTAACCTAGAAGAATGAAATTTGGCGATCCAAGTGGGATTGGTGTACTGATCATTACCTGAAAGTTTCATCAAGATTGGGTGAAAAAGTGTGTGCTGAGATTTCAGGCAACTCATAGTTTTTTGGAAGCTTGGCAGGCCCTTTCCATGAAAGTGATCCTCGACAGTCTCTGCTTAGGGCTACATCAACAGCAAACAAACCATAGAGATAGAACTTGAAACTGCTTTATTGTGTCAAGTTTCAAAGAGCTAGCACAAACCGTGTTTGATTTAGGGTTCCAAATACATGTATCCCTATTGGAGAAAACAGAGTGAAACCTCAAAATGAAACCGGTTACTGCCAAGGAACGGTTTAACCTAGAAGAACGAAATTTGGCGAGTCAAGTGGGATTGGTGTACTGATCATTACCTGAAAGTTTCATCAAGTTTGGGTGAAAAAGTTTTTTCTGAGATTTCAGGCAACTAGTAGTTTTTTTGAAGCTTGGCAGGCCCTTTCCATGAAAGTGATTCTCGCCAGTCTCTGCTTAGGGCTATATCAACAGAAAACAAACTATAGAGATAGAACTTGAAACTGCTTTATTGTGTCAAGTTTCAAAGAGCTAGCACAAACCGTGTTTGATTTAGAGTTCCAAATACATGTATCCCTATAGGAGAAAACAGAGTGAAACCTCAAAATGAAACTGGTTACTGCCAACGAACGGTTTAACCTAGAAGAACGAAATTTGGCGAGTCAAGTGGGATTGGTGTACTGATCATTACCTGAAAGTTTCATCAAGATTTGGTGAAAAAGAGTGTGCTGAGATTTCTGGCAACTCGTAGTTTTTTGGAAGCTTGGCAGGACCTTTCCATGAAAGTGATTCTCGCCAGTCTCTGCTTAGGGCTACATCAACAGCAAAGAAAACATAGAGATAGATCTTGAAACTGCTTTATTGTGTCAAGTTTCAAAGAGCTAGCACAAACCGTGTTTGATTTAGGGTTCCAAATACATGTATCCCTATAGGAGAAAACAGAGTGAAACCTCAAAATGGAACCGGTTACTGCCAAGGAACGGTTTAACCTAGAAGAACGAAATTTGGCGAGCCAAGTGGGATTGGTGTACTGATCATTACCTGAAAGTTTCATCAAGATTGGGTGAAAAAGTGTTTGCTGAGATTTCTGGCAACTCGTAGTTTTTTGGAAGCTTGGCAGGCCCTTTCCATGAAAGTGATTCTCGCCAGTCTCTGCTTAGGGCTACATCAACAGCAAAGAAACCATAGAGATAGAACTTGAAACTGCTTTATTGTGTCAAGTTTCAAAGAGCTAGCACAAACCGTGTTTTATTTAGGGTTCCAAATACATGTATCCCTATAGGAGAAAACAGAGTGAAACCTCAAAATGAAACCGGTTACTGCCAAGGAACGGTTTAACCTAGAAGAACGAAATTTAGCGAGCCAAGTGGGATTGGTGTAGTGATCATTACCTGAAAGCATCATCAAGATTGGGTGAAAAAGTGTTTGCTGAGATTTCTGGAGACTCGTAGTTTTTTGGAAGCTTGGCAGGCCCTTTCCATTAAAGTGATTCTCGCCAGTCTCTGCTTAGGGCTACATCAACAGCAAACAAACCATAGAGATAGAACTTGAAACTGCTTTATTGTGTCAAGTTTCAAAGAGCTAGCACAAACCGTGTTTGATTAAGAGTTCCAAATACATGTATTCCTATAGGAGAAAACAGAGTGAAACCTCAAAATGAAACTGGTTACTGCCAACGAACTGTTTAACCTAGAAGAACGAAATTTGGCGAGCCAAGTGGGATTGGTGTACTGATCATTACCTGAAAGTATCATCAAGATTGGGTGAAAAAGTGTGTGCTGAGATTTCTGGCTACTCGTAGTTTTTTGGAAGCTTGGCAGGCCCTTTCCATGAAAGTGATTCTCGCCAGTCTCTGCTTTGGTCTACATAAATAGCAAACAAACCACAGAGATAGAACTTGAAACTCCTTTATTGTGTCAAGTTTCAAAGAGCTAGCACAAACCGTGTTTGATTTTGAGTTCCAAATACATGTATCCCCATAGGAGAAAACAGAGTGAAACCTCAAAATGAAACCGGTTACTGCCAACGAACGGTTTAACCTAGAAGAACGAAATTTGGCGAGCCAAGTGGGATTGGTGTACTGATTATTACCTGAAAGTATCATCAAGATTGGGTGAAAAAGTGGTGGCTGAGATTTCAGGGAACTCGTAATTTTTTGGAAGCTTGGCAGGCCCTTTCAATGAAAGTGATTCTCGCCAGTCTCTGCTTAGGGCTACATCAACAGCAAACAAACCATAGAGATAGAACTTGAAACTGCTTTATTGTGTCAAGTTTCAAAGAGCTAGCACAAACCGTGTTTGATTAAGAGTTCCAAATACATGTATCCCTATAGGAGAAAACAGAGTGAAACCTCAAAATGAAACAGGTTACTGCTAAGGAACGGTTTAACCTACAAGAACGAAATTTGGCGAGCCAAGTGGGATTGGTGTACTGATCATTACCTGAAAGTTTCATCAAGATTGGGTGAAAAAGTGTTTGCTGAGATTTCAGGCAACTCGTAGTTTTTTGGAAGCTTGGCAGGCCCTTTCCATGAAAGTGATTCTCGCCAGTCTCTGCTTAGGGCTACATCAACAGCAAACAAACCATAGAGATAGAACTTGCAACTGCTTTATTGTGTCAAGTTTCAAAGAGCTAGCACAAACCGTGTTTTATTTAGAGTTCCAAATACATGTATCCCTATAGGAGAAAACAGAGTGAAACCTCAAAATGAAACTGGTTACTGCCAACGAACGGTTTAATCGAGAAGAACGAAATTTGGCGAGCCAAGTGGGATTGGTGTACTGCTCATTACCTGAAAGTTTCATCAAGATTTGGTGAAAAAGTGTGTGCTGAGATTTCTGGCAACTCGTAGTTTTTTGGAAGCTTGGCATGCCCTTTCCATCAAAGTGATTCTCTCCAGTCTCTGCTTAGGGCTACATCAATAGGAATCAAACCATAAAGACAGAACTTGAAACTGCTTTATTGTGTCAAGTTTTAAAGAGCTAGCACAAACCATGTTTGATTTAGAGTTCCAAATACATGTATCCCTATAGGAGAAAACACAGTGAAACCTCAAAATGAAACCGGTTACTGCCAAGGAACGGTTTAACCTAGAATAACGAAATTTGGCGAGCCAAGTGGGATTGGTGGACTTATCATTACCTGAAAGTATCATCAAGATTCGGTGAAAAAGTCTTTGCTGAGATTTCAGGCAACTCATAGTTTTTTGGAAGCTTGGCAGGCCCTTTCCATGAAAGGGATTCTCGCCAGTCTCTGCTGAGGGCTACATCAACAGCAAACAAACCATAGAGATAGAACTTGAAACTGCTTTATTGTTTCAAGTTTCAAAGAGGTAGCACAAACCGTGTTTGATTTAGAGTTCCAAATACATGTATCCCTATAGGAGAAAACAGAGTGAAACCTCAAAATGAAACCGGTTACTGCAAACGAACGGTTTAACCTAAAAGAACGAAATTTGGAGAGCCAAGTGGGATTGGTGTACTGATCATTACCTGAAAGTATCATCAAGATTGGGTGAAAAAGTCTTTGCTGAGATTTCAGGCAACTCGTAGTTTTTTGGAATCTTGGCAGGCCCTTTCCATGAAAGTGATTCTCGCCAGTCTCTGCTTAGGGCTACATCAACAGCAAAAAAACCATAGAGATAGAACTTGAAACTGCTTTATTGTGTCAAGTTTCAAAGAGCTAGCACAAACCGTGTTTGATTTAGAGTTCCAAATACATGTATCCCTATAGGAGAAAACAGAGTGAAACCTCAAAATGAAACCGGTTACTGCCAAGGAACGGTTTAACCTAGAAGAATGAAATTTGGCGATCCAAGTGGGATTGGTGTACTGATCATTACGTGAAAGTTTCATCAAGATTGGGTGAAAAAGTGTGTGCTGAGATTTCAGGCAACTCTTAGTTTTTTGGTAGCTTTGCAGGCCCTTTCCATGAAAGTGATTCTCGCCAGTCTCTTTTTAGGGCTACATCAACAGCAAACAAAACATAGAGATAGAACTTGAAACTGCTTTATTGTGTAAAGTTTCAAAGAGCTAGCACAAACCGTGTTTGATTTAGAGTTCCAAATACATGTATCCCTATAGGAGAAAACAGAGTGAAACCTCAAAATGAAACCGGTTACTGCGAACTAACGGTTTAACCTAGAAAAACGAAATTTGTCGAGCCAAGTGGGATTGGTGTACTGATCATTACCTGAAAGTATCATCAAGATTGGGTGAAAAAGTGTTTGCTGAGATTTCAGGCAACTCGTAGTTTTTTGGAAGCTTGGCAGGCCCTTTCCATGAAAGTGATTCTCGCCAGTCTCTGCTTAGGGCTACATCAACAGCAAACAAACCAAAGAGATAGAACTTGAAACTGCTTTATTGTGTCAAGTTTCAAAGAGCTAGCACAAATCGTGTTTGATTTAGGGTTCCAAATACATGTATCCCTATAGGAGAAAACAGAGTGAAACCTCAAAATGAAACCGCTTACTGCCAAGGAACGGTTTAACCTAGAAGAACGAAATTTGGCGAGCCAAGTGGGATTGGTGTACTGATCATTACCTGAAAGTTTCATCAAGATTGGGTAAAAAAATGTGTGCTGAGATTTCAGGCAACTCGTAGTTTTTTGGAAGCTTGGCAGGCCCTTTCCATGAAAGTGATTCTCGCCAGTATCTGCTTAGGGCTACATCAACAGCAAACAAACCATAGAGAGAGAACTTGCAACTGCTTTATTGTGTCAAGTTTCAAAGAGCTAGCACAAACCGTGTTTGATTTAGAGTTCCAAATACATGTATCCCTATAGGAGAAAACAGAGTGAAACCTCAAAATGAAACCGGTTACTGCCAAGGAACGGTTTAACCTAGAAGAACGAAATTTGGCGAGCCAAGTGGGATTGGTGTACTGATCACTACCTGAAAGTATCATCAAGATTGGGTGAAAAAGTGTTTGCTGAGATTTCAGGCAACTCGTAGTTTTTTGGAAGCTTGGCAGGCCCTTTCCATGAAAGTGATTCTCGCCAGTCTCTGCTTAGGGCTACATTAACAGCAAACAAACCATAGAGAGAGAACTTGAAACTGCTTTATTGTGTCAAGTTTCAAAGAGCTAGCACATACCGTGTTTGATTTAGAGTTCCAAATACATGTATCCCTATAGGAGAAAACAGAGTGAAACCTCAAAATGAAACCGGTTACTGCCAACTAACGGTTTAACCTAGAAGAACGAAATTTGGCGAGCCAAGTGGGATTGGTGTACTGATCATTACCTCAAAGTTTCATCAAGATTGGGTGAAAAAGTGTTTGTTGAGATTTCAGGCAACTCGTAGTTTTTTGGAAGCTTGGCAGGCCCTTTCCATGAAAGTGATTCTCGCCAGTCTCTGCTTAGGGCTACATCAACAGCAAACAAACAAGAGATACAACTTGAAACTGCTTTATTGTGTCAAGTTTCAAAGAGCTAGCACAAACCGTGTTTGATTTAGAGTTCCAAATACATGTATCCCTATAGGAGAAAACAGAGTGAAACCTCAAAATGAAACCGGTTACTGCCAACGAACGGTTTAACCTAGAAGAACGAAATTTGGCGAGCCAAGTGGGATTGGTGTACTGATAATTACCTGAAAGTTTCATCAAGATTGGGTGAAAAAGTGTGTGCTGAGATTTCAGGCAACTCGTAGTTTTTTGGAAGCTTGGCAGGCCCTTTCCATGAAAGTGATTCTCGCCAGTCTCTGCTTAGGGCTACATCAACAGCAAACAAACCATAGAGAGAGAACTTGAAACTGCTTTATTGTGTCAAGTTTCAAAGAGCTAGCACAAACCGTGTTTGATTTAGAGTTCCAAATACATGTATCCCTATAGGAGAAAACAGAGTGAAACCTCAAAATGAAACCGGTTACTGCCAAGGAATTGTTTAACCTAGAAGAACGAAATTTGGCGAGCCAAGTGGGATTGGTGTACTGATCATTACCTCAAAGTTTCATCAAGATTGGGTGAAAAAGTGTTTGCTGAGATTTCAGGCAACTCGTAGTTTTTTGGAAGCTCGGCAGGCCCTTTCCATGAAAGTGATTCTCGCCAGTCTCTGCTTAGGGCTACATCAACAGCAAAAAAACCATAGAGATAGAACTTGCAACTGCTTTATTGTGTCAAGTTTCAAAGAGCTAGCACAAACCGTGTTTGATTTAGAGTTCCAAATACATGTATCCCTATAGGAGAAAACAGAGTGAAACCTCAAAATGAAACCGGTAACTGCCAACGAACGGTTTAACCTAGAAGAACGGAATTTGGTGAGCCAAGTGGGATTGGTGTACTGATCATTACCTGAAAGTTTCATCAAGATTGGGTGAAAAAGTGTGTGCTGAGATTTCAGGAAACTCGTAGTTTTTTCGAAGCTTGGCAGGACTTTTCATGAAAGTGATTCTCGCCAGTCTCTGCTTAGGGCTACATCAACAGCAAACAAATCATAGAGATAGAACTTGCAACTGCTTTATTGTGTCAAGTTTCAATGAGCTAGCACAAACCGTGTTTGATTTAGAGTTCCAAATACATGTATCCCTATAGGAGAAAACAGAGTGAAACATCAAAATGAAACCGGTTACTGCCAACGAACGGTTTAACCTAGAAGAACGAAATTTGGCGAGCCAAGTGGGATTGGTGGACTGATCATTACCTGAAAGTTTCATCAAGATTGGGTGAAAAAGTGTTTGCTGAGATTTCAGGAAACTCGTAGTTTTTTGGAAGCTTGGCAGGCCCTTTCCATGAAAGTGATTCTCACCAGTCTCTGCTTAGGGCTACATCAACAGCAAACAAACTAGAGATAGAACTTGAAACTGCTTTATTGTGTCAAGTTTCAAAGAGCTAGCACAAACCGTGTTTGATTTAGAGTTCCAAATACATGTATCCCTATTGGAGAAAACAGAGTGAAACCTCAAAATGAAACCGGTTACTGCCAAGGAACGGTTTAACCTAGAAGAACGAAATTTGGCGAGCCAAGTGGGATTGGTGTACTGATCATTACCTGAAAGTATCATCAAGATTGGGTGAAAAAGTTTTTGCTGAGATTTCAGGCAACTCGTAGTGTTTTGGAAGCTTGGCAGGCCCTTTCCATTAAAGTGATTCTCGCCAGTCTCTGCTTAGGGCTACATCAACAGCAAACAAACCATAGAGATAGAACTTGAAACTGCTTTATTGTGTCAAGTTTCAAAGAGCTAGCACAAACCGTGTTTGATTTAGAGTTCCAAATACATGTATCCCTATAGGAGAAAACAGAGTGAAACCTCAAAATGAAACCGGTTACTGCCAACGAACGGTTTAACCTAGAAGAACGAAATTTGGCGAGCCAAGTGGGATTGGTGTACTGATCATTACCTGAAAGTTTCATCAAGATTGGGTGAAAAAGTGTGTGCTGAGATTTCAGGAAACTCGTAGTTTTTTGGAAGCTTGGCAGGCCATTTCCATGAAAGTGATTCTCGCCAGTCTCTGCTTAGGGCTACATCAACAGCAAACAAACCATAGAGTTAGAACTTGCAACTGCTTTATTGTGTCAAGTTTCAATGAGCTAGCACAAACCATGTTTGATTTAGAGTTCCAAATACATGTATCCCTATAGGAGAAAACAGAGTGAAACCTCAAAATGAAACCGGTTACTGCCAACGAACGGTTTAACCTAGAAGAACGAAATTAGGCGAGCCAAGTGGGATTGGTGTACTGATCATTACCTGAAAGTTTCATCAAGATTGGGTGAAAAAGTGTTTGCTGAGATTTCAGGCAACTCGTAGTTTTTTGGAAGCTTGGCAGGCCCTTTCCATGAAAGTGATTCTCGCCAGATTCTGCTTAGGGCTACATCAACAGCAAACAAACTAGAGATAGAACTTGAAACTGCTTTATTGTGTCAAGTTTCAAAGAGCTAGCACAAACCGTGTTTGATTTAGAGTTCCAAATACATGTATCCCTATAGGAGAAAACAGAGTGAAACCTCAAAATGAAACCGGTTACTGCCAACGAACGGTTTAACCTAGAAGAACGAAATTAGGCGAGCCAAGTGGGATTGGAGTACTGATCATTACCTGAAAGTTTCATCAAGATTGGGTGAAAAAGTGTTTGCTGAGATTTCAGGCAACTCGTAGTTTTTTGGAAGCTTGGCAGGCCCTTTCCATGAAAGTGATTCTCGCCAGTCTCTGCTTAGGGCTACATCAACAGCAAACAAACTAGAGATAGAACTTGAAACTGCTTTATTGTGTCAAGTTTCAAAGAGCTAGCACAAACCGTGTTTGATTTAGAGTTCCAAATACATGTATCCCTATAGGAGAAAACAGAGTGAAACCTCAAAATGAAACCGGTTACTGCCAACGAACGGTTTAACCTAGAAGAACGAAATTTGGCGAGCCAAGTGGGATTGGTGTACTGATAATTACCTGAAAGTTTCATCAAGATTGGGTGAAAAAGTGTGTGCTGAGATTTCAGGCAACTCGTAGTTTTTTGGAAGCTTGGCAGGCCCTTTCCATGAAAGTGATTCTCGCCAGTCTCTGCTTAGGGCTACATCAACAGCAAACAAATCATAGAGATAGAACTTGCAACTGCTTTATTGTGTCAAGTTTCAATGAGCTAGCACAAACCGTGTTTGATTTAGAGTTCCAAATACATGTATCCCTATAGGAGAAAACAGAGTGAAACATCAAAATGAAACCGGTTACTGCCAACGAACGGTTTAACCTAGAAGAACTAAATTTGGCGAGCCAAGTGGGATTGGTGGACTGATCATTACCTGAAAGTTTCATCAAGATTGGGTGAAAAAGTGTTTGCTGAGATTTCAGGAAACTCGTAGTTTTTTGGAAGCTTGGCAGGCCCTTTCCATGAAAGTGATTCTCACCAGTCTCTGCTTAGGGCTACATCAACAGCAAACAAACTAGAGATAGAACTTGAAACTGCTTTATTGTGTCAAGTTTCAAAGAGCTAGCACAAACCGTGTTTGATTTAGAGTTCCAAATACATGTATCCCTATTGGAGAAAACAGAGTGAAACCTCAAAATGAAACCGGTTACTGCCAAGGAACGGTTTAACCTAGAAGAACGAAATTTGGCGAGCCAAGTGGGATTGGTGTACTGATCATTACCTGAAAGTATCATCAAGATTGGGTGAAAAAGTTTTTGCTGAGATTTCAGGCAACTCGTAGTGTTTTGGAAGCTTGGCAGGCCCTTTCCATTAAAGTGATTCTCGCCAGTCTCTGCTTAGGGCTACATCAACAGCAAACAAACCATAGAGATAGAACTTGAAACTGCTTTATTGTGTCAAGTTTCAAAGAGCTAGCACAAACCGTGTTTGATTTAGAGTTCCAAATACATGTATCCCTATAGGAGAAAACAGAGTGAAACCTCAAAATGAAACCGGTTACTGCCAACGAACGGTTTAACCTAGAAGAACGAAATTTGGCGAGCCAAGTGGGATTGGTGTACTGATCATTACCTGAAAGTTTCATCAAGATTGGGTGAAAAAGTGTGTGCTGAGATTTCAGGAAACTCGTAGTTTTTTGGAAGCTTGGCAGGCCATTTCCATGAAAGTGATTCTCGCCAGTCTCTGCTTAGGGCTACATCAACAGCAAACAAACCATAGAGTTAGAACTTGCAACTGCTTTATTGTGTCAAGTTTCAATGAGCTAGCACAAACCATGTTTGATTTAGAGTTCCAAATACATGTATCCCTATAGGAGAAAACAGAGTGAAACCTCAAAATGAAACCGGTTACTGCCAACGAACGGTTTAACCTAGAAGAACGAAATTAGGCGAGCCAAGTGGGATTGGTGTACTGATCATTACCTGAAAGTTTCATCAAGATTGGGTGAAAAAGTGTTTGCTGAGATTTCAGGCAACTCGTAGTTTTTTGGAAGCTTGGCAGGCCCTTTCCATGAAAGTGATTCTCGCCAGTCTCTGCTTAGGGCTACATCAACAGCAAACAAACTAGAGATAGAACTTGAAACTGCTTTATTGTGTCAAGTTTCAAAGAGCTAGCACAAACCGTGTTTGATTTAGAGTTCCAAATACATGTATCCCTATAGGAGAAAACAGAGTGAAACCTCAAAATGAAACCGGTTACTGCCAACGAACGGTTTAACCTAGAAGAACGAAATTAGGCGAGCCAAGTGGGATTGGAGTACTGATCATTACCTGAAAGTTTCATCAAGATTGGGTGAAAAAGTGTTTGCTGAGATTTCAGGCAACTCGTAGTTTTTTGGAAGCTTGGCAGGCCCTTTCCATGAAAGTGATTCTCGCCAGTCTCTGCTTAGGGCTACATCAACAGCAAACAAACTAGAGATAGAACTTGAAACTGCTTTATTGTGTCAAGTTTCAAAGAGCTAGCACAAACCGTGTTTGATTTAGAGTTCCAAATACATGTATCCCTATAGGAGAAAACAGAGTGAAACCTCAAAATGAAACCGGTTACTGCCAACGAACGGTTTAACCTAGAAGAACGAAATTTGGCGAGCCAAGTGGGATTGGTGTACTGATAATTACCTGAAAGTTTCATCAAGATTGGGTGAAAAAGTGTGTGCTGAGATTTCAGGCAACTCGTAGTTTTTTGGAAGCTTGGCAGGCCCTTTCCATGAAAGTGATTCTCGCCAGTCTCTGCTTAGGGCTACATCAACAGCAAACAAACCATAGAGAGAGAACTTGAAACTGCTTTATTGTGTCAAGTTTCAAAGAGCTAGCACAAACCGTGTTTGATTTAGAGTTCCAAATACATGTATCCCTATAGGAGAAAACAGAGTGAAACCTCAAAATGAAACCGGTTACTGCCAAGGAATTGTTTAACCTAGAAGAACGAAATTTGGCGAGCCAAGTGGGATTGGTGTACTGATCATTACCTCAAAGTTTCATCAAGATTGGGTGAAAAAGTGTTTGCTGAGATTTCAGGCAACTCGTAGTTTTTTGGAAGCTCGGCAGGCCCTTTCCATGAAAGTGATTCTCGCCAGTCTCTGCTTAGGGCTATATCAACAGCAAAAAAACCATAGAGATAGAACTTGCAACTGCTTTATTGTGTCAAGTTTCAAAGAGCTAGCACAAACCGTGTTTGATTTAGAGTTCCAAATACATGTATCCCTATAGGAGAAAACAGAGTGAAACCTCAAAATGAAACCGGTAACTGCCAACGAACGGTTTAACCTAGAAGAACGGAATTTGGTGAGCCAAGTGGGATTGGTGTACTGATCATTACCTGAAAGTTTCATCAAGATTGGGTGAAAAAGTGTGTGCTGAGATTTCAGGAAACTCGTAGTTTTTTCGAAGCTTGGCAGGACTTTTCATGAAAGTGATTCTCGCCAGTCTCTGCTTAGGGCTACATCAACAGCAAACAAATCATAGAGATAGAACTTGCAACTGCTTTATTGTGTCAAGTTTCAATGAGCTAGCACAAACCGTGTTTGATTTAGAGTTCCAAATACATGTATCCCTATAGGAGAAAACAGAGTGAAACATCAAAATGAAACCGGTTACTGCCAACGAACGGTTTAACCTAGAAGAACGAAATTTGGCGAGCCAAGTGGGATTGGTGGACTGATCATTACCTGAAAGTTTCATCAAGATTGGGTGAAAAAGTGTTTGCTGAGATTTCAGGAAACTCGTAGTTTTTTGGAAGCTTGGCAGGCCCTTTCCATGAAAGTGATTCTCACCAGTCTCTGCTTAGGGCTACATCAACAGCAAACAAACTAGAGATAGAACTTGAAACTGCTTTATTGTGTCAAGTTTCAAAGAGCTAGCACAAACCGTGTTTGATTTAGAGTTCCAAATACATGTATCCCTATTGGAGAAAACAGAGTGAAACCTCAAAATGAAACCGGTTACTGCCAAGGAACGGTTTAACCTAGAAGAACGAAATTTGGCGAGCCAAGTGGGATTGGTGTACTGATCATTACCTGAAAGTATCATCAAGATTGGGTGAAAAAGTTTTTGCTGAGATTTCAGGCAACTCGTAGTGTTTTGGAAGCTTGGCAGGCCCTTTCCATGAAAGTGATTCTTGCCAGTCTCTGCTTAGGGCTACATCAACAGCAAACAAACCATAGAGATAGAACTTGAAACTGCTTTATTGTGTCAAGTTTCAAAGAGCTAGCACAAACCGTGTTTGATTTAGAGTTCCAAATACATGTATCCCTATAGGAGAAAACAGAGTGAAACCTCAAAATGAAACCGGTTACTGCCAACGAACGGTTTAACCTAGAAGAACGAAATTTGGCGAGCCAAGTGGGATTGGTGTACTGATCATTACCTGAAAGTTTCATCAAGATTGGGTGAAAAAGTGTGTGCTGAGATTTCAGGAAACTCGTAGTTTTTTGGAAGCTTGGCAGGCCATTTCCATGAAAGTGATTCTCGCCAGTCTCTGCTTAGGGCTACATCAACAGCAAACAAACCATAGAGTTAGAACTTGCAACTGCTTTATTGTGTCAAGTTTCAATGAGCTAGCACAAACCATGTTTGATTTAGAGTTCCAAATACATGTATCCCTATAGGAGAAAACAGAGTGAAACCTCAAAATGAAACCGGTTACTGCCAACGAACGGTTTAACCTAGAAGAACGAAATTAGGCGAGCCAAGTGGGATTGGTGTACTGATCATTACCTGAAAGTTTCATCAAGATTGGGTGAAAAAGTGTTTGCTGAGATTTCAGGCAACTCGTAGTTTTTTGGAAGCTTGGCAGGCCCTTTCCATGAAAGTGATTCTCGCCAGTCTCTGCTTAGGGCTACATCAACAGCAAACAAACTAGAGATAGAACTTGAAACTGCTTTATTGTGTCAAGTTTCAAAGAGCTAGCACAAACCGTGTTTGATTTAGAGTTCCAAATACATGTATCCCTATAGGAGAAAACAGAGTGAAACCTCAAAATGAAACCGGTTACTGCCAACGAACGGTTTAACCTAGAAGAACGAAATTAGGCGAGCCAAGTGGGATTGGAGTACTGATCATTACCTGAAAGTTTCATCAAGATTGGGTGAAAAAGTGTTTGCTGAGATTTCAGGCAACTCGTAGTTTTTTGGAAGCTTGGCAGGCCCTTTCCATGAAAGTGATTCTCGCCAGTCTCTGCTTAGGGCTACATCAACAGCAAACAAACTAGAGATAGAACTTGAAACTGCTTTATTGTGTCAAGTTTCAAAGAGCTAGCACAAACCGTGTTTGATTTAGAGTTCCAAATACATGTATCCCTATAGGAGAAAACAGAGTGAAACCTCAAAATGAAACCGGTTACTGCCAACGAACGGTTTAACCTAGAAGAACGAAATTTGGCGAGCCAAGTGGGATTGGTGTACTGATAATTACCTGAAAGTTTCATCAAGATTGGGTGAAAAAGTGTGTGCTGAGATTTCAGGCAACTCGTAGTTTTTTGGAAGCTTGGCAGGCCCTTTCCATGAAAGTGATTCTCGCCAGTCTCTGCTTAGGGCTACATCAACAGCAAACAAACCATAGAGAGAGAACTTGAAACTGCTTTATTGTGTCAAGTTTCAAAGAGCTAGCACAAACCGTGTTTGATTTAGAGTTCCAAATACATGTATCCCTATAGGAGAAAACAGAGTGAAACCTCAAAATGAAACCGGTTACTGCCAAGGAATTGTTTAACCTAGAAGAACGAAATTTGGCGAGCCAAGTGGGATTGGTGTACTGATCATTACCTAAAAGTTTCATCAAGATTGGGTGAAAAAGTGTTTGCTGAGATTTCAGGCAACTCGTAGTTTTTTGGAAGCTCGGCAGGCCCTTTCCATGAAAGTGATTCTCGCCAGTCTCTGCTTAGGGCTACATCAACAGCAAAAAACCATAGAGATAGAACTTGCAACTGCTTTATTGTGTCAAGTTTCAAAGAGCTAGCACAAACCGTGTTTGATTTAGAGTTCCAAATACATGTATCCCTATAGGAGAAAACAGAGTGAAACCTCAAAATGAAACCGGTAACTGCCAACGAACGGTTTAACCTAGAAGAACGGAATTTGGTGAGCCAAGTGGGATTGGTGTACTGATCATTACCTGAAAGTTTCATCAAGATTGGGTGAAAAAGTGTGTGCTGAGATTTCAGGAAACTCGTAGTTTTTTCGAAGCTTGGCAGGACTTTTCATGAAAGTGATTCTCGCCAGTCTCTGCTTAGGGCTACATCAACAGCAAACAAATCATAGAGATAGAACTTGCAACTGCTTTATTGTGTCAAGTTTCAATGAGCTAGCACAAACCGTGTTTGATTTAGAGTTCCAAATACATGTATCCCTATAGGAGAAAACAGAGTGAAACCTCAAAATGAAACCGGTTACTGCCAAGGAACGGTTTAACCTAGAAGAACGAAATTTGGCGAGCCAAGTGGGATTGGTGGACTGATCATTACCTGAAAGTATCATCAAGATTGGGTGAAAAAGTTTTTGCTGAGATTTCAGGCAACTCGTAGTGTTTTGGAAGCTTGGCAGGCCCTTTCCATGAAAGTGATTCTCGCCAGTCTCTGCTTAGGGCTACATCAACAGCAAACAAACCATAGAGATAGAACTTGAAACTGCTTTATTGTGTCAAGTTTCAAAGAGCTAGCACAAACCGTGTTTGATTTAGAGTTCCAAATACATGTATCCCTATAGGAGAAAACAGAGTGAAACCTCAAAATGAAACCGGTTACTGCCAACGAACGGTTTAACCTAGAAGAACGAAATTTGGCGAGCCAAGTGGGATTGGTGTACTGATCATTACCTGAAAGTTTCATCAAGATTGGGTGAAAAAAGTGTGTGCTGAGATTTCAGGAAACTCGTAGTTTTTTGGAAGCTTGGCAGGCCATTTCCATGAAAGTGATTCTCGCCAGTCTCTGCTTAGGGCTACATCAACAGCAAACAAACCATAGAGTTAGAACTTGCAACTGCTTTATTGTGTCAAGTTTCAATGAGCTAGCACAAACCATGTTTGATTTAGAGTTCCAAATACATGTATCCCTATAGGAGAAAACAGAGTGAAACCTCAAAATGAAACCGGTTACTGCCAACGAACGTTTAACCTAGAAGAACGAAATTAGGCGAGCCAAGTGGGATTGGTGTACTGATCATTACCTGAAAGTTTCATCAAGATTGGGTGAAAAAGTGTTTGCTGAGATTTCAGGCAACTCGTAGTTTTTTGGAAGCTTGGCAGGCCCTTTCCATGAAAGTGATTCTCGCCAGTCTCTGCTTAGGGCTACATCAACAGCAAACAAACTAGAGATAGAACTTGAAACTGCTTTATTGTGTCAAGTTTCAAAGAGCTAGCACAAACCGTGTTTGATTTAGAGTTCCAAATACATGTATCCCTATAGGAGAAAACAGAGTGAAACCTCAAAATGAAACCGGTTACTGCCAACGAACGGTTTAACCTAGAAGAACGAAATTAGGCGAGCCAAGTGGGATTGGTGTACTGATCATTACCTGAAAGTTTCATCAAGATTGGGTGAAAAAGTGTTTGCTGAGATTTCAGGCAACTCGTAGTTTTTTGGAAGCTTGGCAGGCCCTTTCCATGAAAGTGATTCTCGCCAGTCTCTGCTAGGGCTACATCAACAGCAAACAAACTAGAGATAGAACTTGAAACTGCTTTATTGTGTCAAGTTTCAAAGAGCTAGCACAAACCGTGTTAGATTTAGAGTTCCAAATACATGTATCCCTATAGGAGAAAACAGAGTGAAACCTCAAAAATGAAACCGGTTACTGCCAACGAACGGTTTAACCTAGAAGAACAAAATTTGGGGAGCCAAGTGGGATTTGTGTACTGATCATTACCTGAAAGTTTCATCAAGATTGGGTGAAAAAGTGTGTGCTGAGATTTCAGGCAACTCGTAGTTTTTTGGAAGCTTGGCAGGCCCTTTCCATGAAAGTGATTCTCGCCAGTCTCTGCTTAGGGCTACATCAACAGCAAACAAACCATAGAGATAGAACTTGAAACTGCTTTATTGTGTCAAGTTTCAAAGGGCTAGCACAAACCGTGTTTTATTTAGGGTTCCAAATACATGTATCCCCTATAGGAGAAAACAGAGTGAAACCTCAAAATGAAACCGGTTACTGCCAAGGAGCGGTTTAACCTAGAAGAACGAAATTTGGCGAGCCAAGTGGGATTGGTGTACTGATCATTACCTGAAAGTATCATCAAGATTGGGTGAAAAAGTGTTTGCTGAGATTTCAGGCAACTCGTAGTTTTTTGGAAGCTTGGCAGGCCCTTTCCATGAAAGTGATTCTCGCCAGTCTCTGCTTAGGGCTACATCAACAGCAAACAAACCATAGAGAGAGAACTTGAAACTGCTTTATTTTGTCAAGTTTCAAAGAGCTAGCACAAACCGTGTTTGATTTAGAGTTCCAAATACATGTATCCCTATAGGAGAAAACAGAGTGAAACCTCAAAATGAAACCGGTTACTGCCAAGGAACGGTTTAACCTAGAAGAACGAAATTTGGCGAGCCAAGTGGGATTGGTGTACTGATCATTACCTCAAAGTTTCATCAAGATTGGGTGAAAAAGTGTTTGCTGAGATTTCTGGCAACTCGTAGTTATTTGGAAGCTTGGCAGGCCCTTTCCATGAAAGTGATTCTCGCCAGTCTCTGCTTAGGGCTACATCAACAGCAAACAAACCATACAGAGAGATCTTGAAACTGTTTTATTGTGTCAAGTTTCAAAGAGCTAGCACAAACCGTGTTTGATTTAGAGTTCCAAATACATGTATCCCTATAGGAGAAAACAGAGTGAAACCTCAAAATGAAACCGGTTACTGCCAACGAACGGTTTAACCTAGAAGAACCAAATTTGGCGAGCCAAGTCGGATTGGTGTACTGATCATTACCTCAAAGTTTCATCAAGATTGGTGTGAAAAAGTGTTTGCTGAGATTTCAGGCAACTCGTAGTTTTTTGGAAGCTTGGCAGGCCCTTTCCATGAAAGTGATTCTCGCCAGTCTCTGCTTAGGGCTACATCAACAGCAAACACACCATAGAGATAGAACTTGCAACTGCTTTATTGTGTCAAGTTTCAAAGAGCTAGCACAAACCGTGTTTGATTTAGAGATCCAAATACATGTATCCCTATAGGAGAAAACAGAGTGAAACCTCAAAATGAAACCGGTTACTGCCAACGAACGGTTTAACCTAGAAGAACAAAATTTGGCGAGCCAAGTGGGATTTGTGTACTGATAATTACCTGAAAGTTTCATCAAGATTGGGTGAAAAAGTGTGTGCTGAGATTTCAGGCAACTCGTAGTTTTTTGGAAGCTTGGCAGGCCCTTTCCATGAAAGTGATTCTCGCCAGTCTCTGCTTAGGGCTACATCAACAGCAAACAAACCATAGAGATAGAACTTGCAACTGCTTTATTGTGTCAAGTTTCAAAGAGCTAGCACAAACCGTGTTTGATTTAGGGTTCCAAATACATGTATCCCTATAGGAGAAAACAGAGTGAAACCTCAAAATGAAACCGGTTACTGCCAAGGAACGGTTTAACCTAGAAGAACGAAATTTGGCGAGCCAAGTGGGATTGGTGTACTTTACCTCAAAGTTTCATCAAGATTGGGTGAAAAAAGTGTTTGCTGAGATTTCAGGAAACTCGTAGTTTTTTTGGAACTTGGCCAGCCCTTTCCATGAAAGTGATTCTCGCCAGTCTCTGCTTAGGGCTACATCAACAGCAAACAAACCATAGAGACAGAACTTGCAACTGCTTTATTGTGTCAAGTTTCAAAGAGCTAGCACAAACCGTGTTTGATTAAAGTTCCAAATACATGTATCCCTATAGGAGAAAACAGAGTGAAACCTCAAAATGAAACCGGTTACCGCCAACGAACGGTTTTAACCTAGAAGAACGAAATTTGGCGAGCCAAGTGGGATTGGTGTACTGATCATTACCTGAAAGTTTCATCAAGATTGGGTGAAAAAGTGTGTGCTGAGATTTAAGGAAACTCGTATTTTTTGGAAGCTTGGCAGGCCCTTTCCATGAAAGGATTCTCGCCAGTCTCTGCTGTAGGGCTACATCAACAGCAACAAACCATAGAGAGAGAACTTGAAACTGCTTTATTTTGTCAAGTTTCAAAGAGCTAGCACAAACCGTGTTTGATTTAGAGTTCCAAATACATGTATCCCTATAGGAGAAAACAGAGTGAAACCTCAAATGAAACTGGTTACTGCCAACGAACGGTTTAACCTAGAAGAACGAAATTTGGCGAGCCAAGTGGGATTGGTGTACTGATCATTACCTCAAAGTTTCATCAAGATTGGGTGAAAAAGTGTTTGCTGAGATTTCTGGCAACTCGTAGTTATTGGGAAGCTTGGCAGGCTCTTTCCATGAAAGTGATTCTCGCCAGTCTCTGCTTAGGGCTACATCAAACAGCAAACAAACCATACAGAGAGAACTTGAAATTGTTTTATTGTGTCAAGTTTCAAAGAGCTAGCACAAACCGTGTTTTGATTTAGAGTTCCAAATACATGTATCCCTATAGGAGAAAACAGAGTGAAACCTCAAAATGAAACCGGTTACTGCCAACGAACGGTTTAACCTAGAAGAACGAAATTTGGCGAGCCAAGTCGGATTGGTGTACTGATCATTACCTGAAAGTTTCATCAAGATTGGGTGAAAAAGTGTGTGCTGAGATTTCAGGAAACTCGTAGTTTTTTGGAAGCTTGGCAGGCCCTTTCCATGAAAGTGATTCTCGCCAGTCTCTGCTTAGGGCTACATCAACAGCAAACAAACTAGAGATAGAACTTGAAACTGCTTTATTGTGTCAAGTTCAAAGAGCTAGCACAAACCGTTTTTGATTTAAGAGTTCCAAATACATGTATCCCTATAGGAGAAAACAGAGTGAAACCTCAAAATGAAACCGGTTACTGCCAACGAACGTTTAACCTAGAAGAACGAAATTTGGCGAGCCAAGTGGGATTGTTGTACTGATCATTACCTGAAAGTTTCATCAAGATTGGGTGAAAAAGTGTTTGCTGAGATTTCAGGCAACTCGTAGTTTTTTAGAAGCTTGGCAGACCCTCTCCAATGAAAGTGATTCTCGCCAGTCTCTGTTAGGGCTACATAAACAGCAAACAAACCATAGAGATAGAACTTGAAACTGCTTTATTGTGTCAAGTTTCAAAGAGCTAGCACAAACCATGTTTGATTTAGGGTTCCAAATACATGTATCCCTATAGGAGAAAACAGAGTGAAACCTCAAAATGAAACCGGTTACTGCCAACGAACGGTTTAACCTAGAAGAACGAAATTTGGCGAGCCAAGTGGGATTGGTGTACTGATCATTACCTCAAAGTTTCATCAAGATTGGGTGAAAAAGTGTTTGCTGAGATTTCAGGAAACTCGTAGTTTTTTGGAAGCTTGCAGGCCCTTTCCATGAAAGTGATTCTCGCCAGTCTCTGCTTAGGGCTACATCAACAGCAAACACACCATAGAGATAGAACTTGCAACTGCTTTATTGTGTCAAGTTTCAAAGAGCTAGCACAAACCGTGTTTGATTTAGAGATCCAAATACATGTATCCCTATAGGAGAAAACAGAGTGAAACCTCAAAATGAAACCGGTTACTGCCAACGAACGGTTTAACCTAGAAGAACGAAATTTGGCGAGCCAAGTGGGATTGGTGTACTGATCATTACCTGAAAGTTTCATCAAGATTGGGTGAAAAAGTGTGTGCTGAGATTTCAGGAAACTCGTAGTTTTTTGGAAGCTTGGCAGGCCCTTTCCATGAAAGTGATTCTCGCCAGTCTCTGCTTAGGGGCTACATCAACAGCAAACAAACCATAGAGATAGAACTTGCAACTGCTTTATTGTCTCAAAGTTTCAATGAGCTAGCACAAACCATGTTTGATTTAGAGTTCCAAATACATGTATCCCTATAGGAGAAAACAGAGTGAAACCTCAAAATGAAACCGGTTACTGCCAACAAACGGTTTAACATAGAAGAACGAAATTTGGCGAGCCAAGTGGGATTGGTGTACTGATCATTACCTGAAAGTTTCATCAAGATTGGGTGAAAAAGTGTTTGCTGAGATTTCAGGCAACTCGTAGTTTTTTGGATGCTTGGCAGGCCCTTTCCATGAAAGTGATTCTCGCCAGTCTCTGCTTAGGGCTACATCAAACAGCAAACAAACTAGAGATAGAACTTGAAACTGCTTTATTGTGTCAAGTTTCAAAGAGCTAGCACAAACCTTGTTTGATTTAGAGTTCCAAATACATGTATCCCTATAGGAGAAAACAGAGTGAAACCTCAAAATGAAACCGGTTACTGCCAACGAACGGGTTTAACTAGAAGAACGAAATTTGGCGAGCCAAGTGGGATTGGTGTACTGATCATTACCTGAAAGTTTCATCAAGATTGGGTGAAAAGTGCTTGCTTAGATTTCAGGCAACTCGTAGTTTTTTGGAAGCTTGGCAGGCCCTTTCCATGAAAGTGATTCTCGCCAGTCTCTGCTTAGGGCTACATCAACAGCAAACAAACTAGAGATACAACTTGAAACTGCTTTATTGTGTCAAGTTTCAAAGAGCTAGCACAAACTGTGTTTGATTTAGAGTTCCAAATACATGTATCCCTATAGGAGAAAACAGAGTGAAACCTCAAAATGAAACCGGTTACTGCCAAAGAACGGTTTAACCTAGAAGAACGAAATTTGGTGAGCCAAGTCGGATTGGTGTACTGATCATTACCTGAAAGTTTCATCAAGATTGGGTGAAAAAGTGTGTGCTGAGATTTCAGGAAACTCGTAGTTTTTTGGAAGCTTGGCAGGCCCTTTCCATGAAAGTGATTCTCACCAGTCTCTGCTTAGGGCTACATCAACAGCAAACAAACTAGAGATAGAACTTGAAACTGCTTTATTGTGTCAAGTTTCAAAGAGCTAGCACAAACCGTTTTTGATTTAGAGTTCCAAATACATGTATCCGTATAGGAGAAAACAGAGTGAAACCTCAAAATGAAACCGGTTACTGCCAACGAACGGTTTAACCTAGAAGAACGAAATTTGGCGAGCCAAGTGGGATTGTTGTACTGATCATTACCTGAAAGTTTCATCAAGATTGGGTGAAAAAGTGTTTGCTGAGATTTCAGGCAACTCTTAGTTTTTTAGAAGCTTGGCAGACCCTCTCCCTGAAAGTGATTCTCGCCAGTCTCTGCTTAGGGCTACATAAACAGCAAACAAACCATAGAGATAGAACTTGCAACTGCTTTATTGTGTCAAGTTTTCAAAGAGCTAGCACAAACCGTGTTTGATTTAGAGTTCCAAATACATGTATCCCTATAGGTGAAAACAGAGTGAAACCTCAAAATGAAACCGGGTTACTGCCAAGGAACGGTTTAACCTAGAAGAACGAAATTTGGCGAGCCAAGTCGGATTGGTGTACTGATCATTACCTGAAAGTATCATCAAGATTGGGTGAAAAGTGTTTGCTGAGATTTCAGGCAAACGCGTAGTTTTTTGGAAGCTTGGCAGGCCCTTTCCATGAAAGTGATTCTCGCCAGTCTCTGCTTCGGGCTACATCAACAGCAAACAAACCATAGAGATAGAACTTGAAACTGCTTTATTGTGTCAACTTTCAAAGAGCTAGCACAAACCGTGTTTGATTAAGAGTTCCAAATACATGTATTCCTATAGGAGAAAACAGAGTGAAACTCAAAATGAAACCGGTTACTGCCAACGAACGGTTTAACCTAGAAGAACGAAATTTGGACTAGCCAAGTGGGATTGTGTACAGATCATTACCTGAAAGTATCATCAAGATTGAGTGAAAAAGTGTGTGCTGATATTTCTGGCTACTCGTAGTTTTTTGGAAGCTTGGCAGGCCCTTTCCATGAAAGTGATTCTCGCCAATCTCTGCTAGGGCTACATCAATATCAAACAAACCATAGAGATAGAACTTGAAACTGCTTTATTGTGTCAAGTTTCAAAGAGCTAGCATAAACCGTGTTTGATTTAGATTCCAAATACATGTATTCCTATAGGAGAAAACAGAGTGAAACCTCAAAATGAAACCGGTTACTGCCAAGGACGGTTTAATCTAGAAGAACGAAATTTGGCGAGCCAAGTGGGATTGGTGTACTGATCATTACCTGAAAGTTTCATCAAGATTGGGTGAAAAAGTGTGTGCTGAGATTTCAGAAAACTCGTAGTTTTTTGGAAGCTTGGCAGGCCCTTTCCATGAAAGTGATTCTCGCCAGTCTCTGCTTAGGGCTACATCAACAGCAAACAAACCATAGAGATAGAACTTGCAACTGCTTTATTGTGTCAAGTTTCAATGAGCTAGCACAAACAGTGTTTGATTTAGAGTTCCAAATACATGTATCTCTATAGGAGAAAACAGAGTGAAACCTCCAAAATGAAACCGGTTACTGCCAACGAACGGTTTAACCTAGAAGAACGAAATTTGGCGAGCCAAGTGGGATTGGTGTACTGATCATTACCTGAAAGTATCATCAAGATTGGGTGAAAAAGTGTGTGCTGAGATTTCTGGCAACTCGTAGTTTTCTGGAAGTTTGGCAGGCCCTTTCCATGAAAGTGATTCTCGCCAGTCTCTGCTTAGGGCTACATCAACAGCAAACAAACCATAGAGATAGAACTTGAAAGTGCTTATTGTGTCAAGTTTCAAAGAGCTAGCACAAACCGTGTTTGATTTAGAGTTCTAAATACATGTATCCCTATAGGAGAAACAGAGTGTAACCTCAAAATGAAACCGGTTACTGCCAACGAACGTTTTAACCTAGAAGAACGAAATTTGGCGAGCCAAGTGGGATTGGTGTACTGATCATTACCTGAAAGTTTCATCAAGATTGGGTGAAAAAGTGTGTGCTGAGATTTCAGGCAACTCGTAGTTTTTTGGAAGCTTGGCAGGCCCTTTCCATGAAAGTGATTCTCGCCAGTCTCTGCTTAGGGCTACATAAACAGCAAACAAACCATAGAGATAGAACTTGAAACTGCTTTATTGTGTCAAGTTTCAAAGAGCTAGCACAAACCGTGTTTGATTTAGAGTTCCAAATACATGTATCCCTATAGGAGAAAACAGAGTGAAACCTCAAATGAAACCGGTTACTGCCAAAGAACGGTTTAACGTAGAAGAACGAAATTTGGCGAGCCAAGTGGGATTGGTGTACTGATCATTACCTGAAAGTATCATCAAGATTGGGTGAAAAAGTGTTTGCTGAGATTTCAGGCAACGCATAGTTTTTTGGAAGCTTGGCAGGCCCTTTCCATGAAAGTGATTCTCACCAGTCTCTGCTTAGGGCTACATCAACAGCAAACAACCATAGAGATAGAACTTGAAACTGCTTTATTGTGTCAAGTTTCAAAGAGCTAGCACAAACCGTGTTTGATTAAGAGTTCCAAATACATGTATTCCTATAATAGAAAACAGAGTGAAACCTCAAAATGAAACCGGTTACTGCCAACGAACTGTTTAACCTAGAAGAACGAAATTTGGCTAGCTAAGTGGGATTGGTGTACTGATCATTACCTGAAAGTATCATCAAGATTGGGTGAAAAAGTGTGTGCTGAGATTTCTGGCAACTGGTAGTTTTTTGGAAGCTTGGCAGGCCCTTTCCATTAAAGTGATTCTCGCCAGTTTCTGCTTAGGGCTACATCAAGAGCAAACAAACCATAGAGATAGAACTTGAAACTGCTTTATTGTGTCAAGTTTCAAAGAGCTAGCACAAACCGTGGTTGATTTAGAGTTCCAAATACATGTATCCCTATAGGAGAAAACAGAGTGAAACCTCAAAATGAAATCGGTTACTGCCAACGAACGGTTTAACCTAGAAGAACGAAATTTGGAGAGCCAAGTGGGATTGGTGTACTGATCATTACCTGAAAGTATCATCAAGATTGGGTTAAAAAGTGTTTGCTGAGATTTCAGGCAACTCGTAGTTTTTTGGAAGCTTGGCAGGCCCTTTCCATGAAAGTGATTCTCGCCAGTCTCTGCTTAGGGCTACATCAACAGCAAACAAACCATAGAGATAGAACTTGAAACTGCTTTATTGTGTCAAGTTTCAAAGAGCTAGCACAAACCGTGTTTGATTTAGGGTTCCAAATACATGTATCCCTATAGGAGAAAACAGAGTGAAACCTCAAAATGAAACCGGTTACTGCCAAGGAATGGTTTAACCTAGAAGAACGAAATTTGGCGAGCCAAGTGGGATTGGTGTACTGATCATTACCTCAAAGTTTCATCAAGATTGGGTGAAAAAGTGTTTGCTGAGATTTCAGGCAACTCGTAGTTTTTTGGAAGCTTGGCAGGCCTTTTCCATGAAAGTGATTCTCGCCAGTCTCTGCTTAGGGCTACATCAACAGCAAACACACCATAGAGATAGAACTTGCAACTGCTTTATTGTGTCAAGTTTCAAAGAGCTAGCACAAACCGTGTTTGATTTAGAGTTCCAAATACATGTATCCCTATAGGAGAAAACAGAGTGAAACCTCAAAATGAAACCGGTTACTGCCAAGGAACTGTTTAACCTAGAAGAACGAAATTTGGCGAGCCAAGTGGGATTGGTGAACTGATCATTACCTGAAAGTTCATCAAGATTGGGTGAAAAAGTGTTTGCTGAGATTTCAGGCAACTCGTAGTTTTTTGGAAGCTTGGCAGGCCCTTTCCATGAAAGTGATTCTCGCCAGTCTCTGCTTCGGGCTACATAAACAGCAAACAAACCATAGAGATAGAACTTGAAACTGCTTTATTGTGTCAAGTTTCAAAGAGCTAGCACAAACCGTGTTTGATTTAGAGTTCCAAATACATGTATCCCTATAGGAGAAAACAGAGTGAAACCTTAAAATGAAACTGGTTACTGCCAACGAACGGTTTAACCTAGAAGAACGAAATTTGGCGAGCCAAGTGGGATTGGTGTACTGATCATTACCTGAAAGTATCATCAAGATTGTGTGAAAAAGTGTTTGCTGAGATTTCAGGCAACTCGTAGTTTTTTGGAAGCTTGGCAGGCCCTTTCCATGAAAGTTATTCTCGCCAGTCTCTGCTTAGGGCTACATCAATATCAAACAAACCAGAGAGATAGAACTTGAAACTGCTTTATTGTGTCAAGTTTCAAAGAGCTAGCACAAACCGTGTTTGATTTAGAGTTCCAAATACATGTATGCCTATAGGAGAAAACAGAGTGAAACCTCAAAATGAAACCGGTTACTGCCAACGAACGGTTTAACCTAGAAGAACGAAATTTGGCGAGCCAAGTGGGGTTGGTGTACTGATCATTACCTGAAAGTTTCATCAAGATTGGGTGAAAAAGTGTTTGAAAAGATTTCAGGCAACTCGTAGTTTTTTGGAAGCTTGGCAGGCCCTTTCCATAAAAGTGATTCTCGCCAGTCTCTGCTTAGGGCTACATCAACAGCAAACAAACATAGAGATAGAACTTGAAACTGCTTTATTGTGTCAAGTTTCAAAGAGCTAGCACAAACCGTGTTTGATTTAGAGTTTCCAAATACATGTATCCCTATAGGAGAAAACAGAGTGAAACTCAAATGGAACCGTTTACTGCCAACGAACGGTTTAACCTAGAAGAACGAAATTTGGCGAGCCAAGTGCGAATGGTGTACTGATCATTACCTGAAAGCTTCATCAAGATTGGGTGAAAAACTGTGTGCTGAGATTTCAGGCAACTCATAGTTTTTTGGAAGCTTGGCAGGCCCTTTCCATGAAAGTGATTCTCGCCAGTCTCTGCTTAGGGCTACATCAACAGCAAACAAACCATAGAGATAGAACTTGAAACTGCTTTATTGTGTCAAGTTTCAAAGAGCTAGCACAAACCGTGTTTGATTTAGAGTTCCAAATACATGTATCCCTATAGGAGAAAACAGAGTGAAACCTCAAAATGAAACCGTTTACTGCCAACGAATGGTTTTACCTAGAAACACGAAATTTGGCAAGCCAAGTGGGATTGGTGTACTGATCATTACCTAAAACTTTCATCAAGATTGGGTGAAAAAGTGTGTGCTGAGATTTCAGGCAACTCGTAGTTTTTTGGAAGCTTGGCAGGCCCTTTCCATGAAAGTGATTCTCGCCAGTCTCTGCTTAGGGCTACATCAACAGCAAACAAACCATAGAGATAGAACTTGAAACTGCTTTATTGTGTCAAGTTTCAAAGAGCAAGCAAAAACCGTGTTTGATTTAGAGTTCCAAATACATGTATCCCTATAGGAGAAAACAGAGTGAAACCTCAAAATGAAACCGGTTACTGCCAACGAATGGTTTAACCTAGAAGAATGAAATTTGGTGAGCCAAGTGGGATTGGTGTACTGATCATTACCTGAAAGTTTCATCAAGATTGGGTGAAAAAGTGTTTGCTGAGATTTCAGGAAACTCGTAGTTTTTTGGAAGCTTGGCAGGCCCTTTCCATGAAAGTGATTCTCGCCAGTCTCTGCTTAGGGCTACATCAACAGCAAACAAACCATAGAGATAGAACTTGAAACTGCTTTATTGTGTCAAGTTTCAAAGAGCTAGCACAAACCGTGTTTGATTTAGAGTTCCAAATACATGTATCCCTATTGGAGAAAACAGAGTGAAACCTCAAAATGAAACCGGTTACTGCCAACGAACGGTTTAACCTAGAAGAACGAAATTTGGCGAGCCAAGTGAAATTGGTGTACTGATCATTACCTGAAAGTTTAATCAAGATTGGGTGAAAAAGTGTGTGCTGAGATTTCAGGCAACTCGTAGTTTTTGGAAGCTTGGCAGGCCCTTTCCATGAAAGTGATTCTCGCCAGTCTCTGCTGAGGGCTACATCAACAGCAAACAAACCATAGAGATAGAACTTGAAACTGCTTTATTGTGTCAAGTTTCAAAGAGCTAGCACAAACCGTGTTTGATTTAGAGTTCCAAATACATGTATCCCTATAAGAGAAAACAGAGTGAAACCTCAATATGAAACCGGTTACTGACAACGAACGGTTTAACCTAGAAGAACGAAATTTGGCGAGCCAAGTGGGATTGGTGTACTGATCATTACCTGAAAGTTTCATCAAGATTGGGTGAAAAAGTGTTTGCTGAGATTTCATGCAACTCGTAGTTTTTTGGAAGCTTGGCAGGCCCTTTCCATGAAAGTGATTCTCGCCAGTCTCTGCTTAGGGCTACATGAACAGCAAACAAACCATAGAGATAGAACTTGAAACTGCTTTATTGTGTCAAGTTTCAAAGAGCTAGTACAAACCGTGTTTGATTTAGAGTTCCAAATACATGTATCCCTATAGGAGAAAACAGAGTGAAACCTGAAAATGAAACCGGTTACAGCCAACGAACGGTTTAACCTAAAAGAACGAAATTTGGCGAGCCAAGTGGGATTGGTGTACTGATCATTACCTGAAAGTATCATCAAGATTGGGTGAAAAAGTGTTTGCTGAGATTTCAGGCAACTCGTAGTTTTTTGGAAGCTTGGCAGGCCCTTTCCATGAAAGTGATTCTCGCCAGTCTCTGCTTAGGGCTACATCAACAGCAAACAAACCATAGAGATAGAACTTGCAACTGCTTTATTGTGTCAAGTTTCAAAGAGCTAGCACAAACCGTGTTTGATTTAGAGTTCCAAATACCTGTATCCCTATAGGAGAAAACAGAGTGAAACCTCAAAATGAAACCGGTTACTGCCAACGAACGGTTTAACCTAGAATAACGAAATTTGGCGAGCCAAGTGGGATTGGTGTACTGATAAATACCTGAAAGTTTCATCAAGATTGGGTGAAAAAGTGTGTGCTGAGATTTCAGGCAACTCGTAGTTTTTTGAAAGCTTGGCAGGCCCTTTCCATGAAAGTGATTTTCGCCAGTCTCTGCTTAGGGCTACATCAACAGCAAACAAACCATAGAGATAGAACTTGAAACTGCTTTATTGTGTCAAGTTTCAAAGAGCTAGCACAAACCGTGTTTGATTTAGAGTTCCAAATACATTTATCCCTATAAGAGAAAACAGAGTGAAACCTCAATATGAAACCGGTTACTGACAACGAACGGTTTAACCTAGAAGAACGAAATTTGCCGAGCCAAGTGGGATTGGTGTACTGATCATTACCTGAAAGTTTCATCAAGATTGGGTGAAAAAGTGTTTGCTGAGATTTCAGGCAACTCGTAGTTTTTTGGAAGCTTGGCAGGCCCTTTCCATGAAAGTGATTCTCGCCAGTCTCTGCTTAGGGCTACATCAACAGCAAACAAACCATAGAGATAGAACTTGAAACTGCTTTATTGTGTCAAGTTTCAAAGAGCTAGTACAAACCGTGTTTGATTTAGAGTTCCAAATACATGTATCCCTATAGGAGAAAACAGAGTGAAACCTGAAAATGAAACCGGTTACAGCCAACGAACGGTTTAACCTAAAAGAACGAAATTTGGCGAGCCAAGTGGGATTGGTGTACTGATCATTACCTGAAAGTATCATCAAGATTGGGTGAAAAAGTGTTTGCTGAGATTTCAGGCAACTCGTTTTTTGGAAGCTTGGCAGGCCCTTTCCATGAAAGTGATTCTCGCCAGTCTCTGCTTAGGGCTACATCAACAGCAAACAAACCATAGAGATAGAACTTGCAACTGCTTTATTGTGTCAAGTTTCAAAGAGCTAGCACAAACCGTGTTTGATTTAGAGTTCCAAATACCTGTATCCCTATAGGAGAAAACAGAGTGAAACCTCAAAATGAAACCGGTTACTGCCAACGAACGGTTTAACCTAGAATAACGAAATTTGGCGAGCCAAGTGGGATTGGTGTACTGATAAATACCTGAAAGTTTCATCAAGATTGGGTGAAAAAGTGTTTGCTGAGATTTCAGGCAACTCGTAGTTTTTTGGAAGCTTGGCAGGCCCTTTCCATGAAAGTGATTTTCGCCAGTCTCTGCTTAGGGCTACATCAACAGCAAACAAACCATAGAGATAGAACTTGAAACTGCTTTATTGTGTCAAGTTTCAAAGAGCTAGCACAAACCGTGTTTGATTTAGAGTTCCAAATACATGTATCCCTATAGGAGAAAACAGAGTGAAACCTCAAAATGAAACCGGTGACTGCCATCGAACGGTTTAACCTAGAAGAACGAAATTGGGCGAGCGAAGTGGGATTGGTGTACTGATCATTACCTGAAAGTTTCATCAAGATTGGGTGAAAAAGTGTGTGCTGATGTTTCAGACAACTCGTAGGTTTTTGGAAGCTTGGCAGGCCCTTTCCATGAAAGTGATTCTCGCCAGTCTCTGCTTAGGGCTACATAAACAGCAAACAAACCATAGAGATAGAACTTGAAACTCCTTTATTGTGTCAAGTTTCAAAGAGCTAGCACAAACCGTGTTTGATTCAGAGTTCCAAATACATGTACCCTATAGGAGAAAACAGAGTGAAACCTCAAAATGAAACCGGTTACTGCCAACGAACGGTTTAACCTAGAAGAACGAAATTTGGCGAGCCAAGTGGGATTGGTGTACTGATCATTACCTGAAAGATTCATCAAGATTGGGTGAAAAAGTGTGTGCTGAGATTTCAGGCAACTCGTAGGATTTTGGAAGCTTGGCAGGCCCTTTCCATGAAAGTGATTCTCGCCAGTCTCTGCTTAGGGCTACATCAACAGCAAACAAACCATAGAGATAGAACTTGAAACTGCTTTATTGTGTCAAGTTTCAAAGAGCTAGTACAAACCGTGTTTGATTTAAAGTTCCAAATACATGTATCCCTATAGGAGAAAAACAGAGTGAAACCTGAAAATGAAACCGGTTACAGCCAACGAACGGTTTAACCTAAAAGAACGAAATTTGGCGAGCCAAGTGGGATTGGTGTACTGATCATTACCTGAAAGTATCATCAAGATTGGGTGAAAAAGTGTTTGCTGAGATTTCAGGCAACTCGTTTTTTGGAAGCTTGGCAGGCCCTTTCCATGAAAGTGATTCTCGCCAGTCTCTGCTTAGGGCTACATCAACAGCAAACAAACCATAGAGATAGAACTTGCAACTGCTTTATTGTGTCAAGTTTCAAAGAGCTAGCACAAACCGTGTTTGATTTAGAGTTCCAAATACCTGTATCCTATAGGAGAAAACAGAGTGAAACCTCAAAATGAAACCGGTTACTGCCAACGAACGGTTTAACCTAGAATAACGAAATTTGGCGAGCCAAGTGGGATTGGTGTACTGATAAATACCTGAAAGTTTCATCAAGATTGGGTGAAAAAGTGTTTGCTGAGATTTCAGGCAACTCGTAGTTTTTTGGAAGCTTGGCAGGCCCTTTCCATGAAAGTTGATTTTCGCCAGTCTCTGCTTAGGGCTACATCAACAGCAAACAAACCATAGAGATAGAACTTGAAACTGCTTTATTGTGTCAAGTTTCAAAGAGCTAGCACAAACCGTGTTGATTTAGAGTTCCAAATACATGTATCCCTATAGGAGAAAACAGAGTGAAAACCTCAAAATGAAACCGGTGACTGCCATCGAACGGTTTAACCTAGAAGAACGAAATTGGGCGAGCGAAGTGGGGATTGGTGTACTGATCATTACCTGAAAGTTTCATCAAGATTGGGTGAAAAAGTGTGTGCTGATGTTTCAGACAACTCGTAGGTTTTTGGAAGCTTGGCAGGCCCTTTCCATGAAAGTGATTCTCGCCAGTCTCTGCTTAGGGCTACATAAACAGCAAACAAACCATAGAGATAGAACTTGAAACTCCTTTATTGTGTCAAGTTTCAAAGAGCTAGCACAAACCGTGTTTGATTCAGAGTTCCAAATACATGTACCCTATAGGAGAAAACAGAGTGAAACCTCAAAATGAAACCGGTTACTGCCAATGAACGGTTTAACCTAGAAGAACGAAATTTGGCGAGCCAAGTGGGATTGGTGTACTGATCATTACCTGAAAGATTCATCAAGATTGGGTGAAAAAGTGTGTGCTGAGATTTCAGGCAACTCGTAGGATTTTGGAAGCTTGGCAGGCCCTTCCATGAAAGTGATTCTCGCCAGTCTCTGCTTAGGGCTACATCAACAGCAAACAAACCATAGAGACAGAACTTGAAACTGCTTTATTGTGTCAAGTTTCAAAGAGCTAGCACAAACCGTGTTTGATTTAGAGTTCCAAATACATGTATCCCTATAAGAGAAAACAGAGTGAAACCTCAAAATGAAACCGGTTACTGCCAACGAACGGTTTAACCTAGAAGAACGAAATTTGGCGAGCCAAGTGGGATTGGTGTACTGATCATTACCTGAAAGTTTCATCAAGATTGGGTGAAAAAGTGTGTGCTGAGATTTCAGGGAACTCGTAGTTTTTTGGAACCTTGGCAGGCCCTTTCCATGAAAGTGATTCTCGCCCAGTCTCTGCTTAGGGCTATATCAACAGCAAACAAACCATAGAGATGGAACTTGAAACTGTTTTATTGTGTCAACTTTCAAAGAGCTAGCACAACCGTGTTTGATAATGAGTTCCAAATACATGTATCCCTATAGGAGAAACAGAGTGAAACCTCAAATGAAACGGTTACTGCCAAGGAACGGTTTAACCTAGAAGAACGAAATTTGGCGAGCAAGTGGGATTGTGTACTGATCATTACCTGAAAGTTTCATCAAGATTGGGTGAAAAAGTGTTTGCTGAGATTTCATGCAACTCGTAGTTTTTTGGAAGCTTGGCAGGCCCTTTCCATGAAAGTGATTCTCGCCCAGTCTCTGCTTAGGGCTACATGAACAGCAAACAAACCATAGAGATAGAACTTGAAACTGCTTTATTGTGTCAAGTTTCAAAGAGCTAGTACAAACCGTGTTTGATTTAGAGTTCCAAATACATGTATCCCTATAGGAGAAAACAGAGTGAAACCTGAAAATGAAACCGGTTACAGCCAACGAACGGTTTAACCTAGAAGAACGAAATTTGGCGAGCCAAGTGGGATTGGTGTACTGATCATTACCTGAAAGTATCATCAAGATTGGGTGAAAAAGTGTTTGCTGAGATTTCAGGCAACTCGTAGTTTTTTGGAAGCTTGGCAGGCCCTTTCCATGAAAGTGATTCTCGCCAGTCTCTGCTTAGGGCTACATCAACAGCAACAAACCATAGAGATAGAACTTGCAACTGCTTTATTGTGTCAAGTTTCAAAGAGCTAGCACAAACCGTGTTTGATTTAGAGTTCCAAATACCTGTATCCTATAGGAGAAAACAGAGTGAAACCTCAAAATGAAACCGTTACTGCCAACGAACGGTTTAACCTGAAATAACGAAATTTGGCGAGCCAAGTGGGATTGGTGTACTGATAAATACCTGAAAGTTTCATCAAGATTGGGTGAAAAAGTGTGTGCTGAGATTTCAGGCAACTCGTAGTTTTTGAAAGCTTGGCAGGCCCTTTCCATGAAAGTGATTTTCGCCAGTCTCTGCTTAGGGCTACATCAACAGCAAACAAACCATAGAGATAGAACTTGAAACTGCTTTATTGTGTCAAGTTTCAAAGAGCTAGCACAAACCGTGTTTGATTTAGAGTTCCAAATACATTTATCCCTATAAGATAAAACAGAGTGAAACCTCAATATGAAACCGGTTACTGACAACGAACGGTTTAAACCTAGAAGAACGAAAATTTGCCGAGCCAAGTGGGATTGGTGTACTGATCATTACCTGAAAGTTTCATCAAGATTGGGTGAAAAAGTGTTTGCTGAGATTTCAGGCAACTCGTAGTTTTTTGGAAGCTTGGCAGGCCCTTTCCATGAAAGTGATTCTCGCCAGTCTCTGCTTAGGGCTACATCAACAGCAAACAAACCATAGAGATAGAACTTGAAACTGCTTTATTGTGTCAAGTTTCAAAGAGCTAGTACAAACCGTGTTTGATTTAGAGTTCCAAATACATGTATCCCTATAGGAGAAACAGAGTGAAACCTGAAAATGAAACCGGTTACAGCCAACGAACGGTTAACCTAAAAGAACGAAATTTGGCGAGCCAAGTGGGATTGGTGTACTGATCATTACCTGAAAGTATCATCAAGATTGGGTGAAAAAGTGTTTGCTGAGATTTCAGGCAACTCGTTTTTTGGAAGCTTGGCAGGCCCTTTTCCATGAAAGTGATTCTCGCCAGTCTCTGCTTAGGGCTACATCAACAGCAAAACAAACCATAGAGATAGAACTTGCAACTGCTTTATTGTGTCAAGTTTCAAAGAGCTAGCACAAACCGTGTTTGAGTTTGATTTAGAGTTCCAAATACCTGTATCCCTATAGGAGAAAACAGAGTGAAACCTCAAAATGAAACCGGTTACTGCCAACGAACGGTTTAACCTAGAATAACGAATTTGGCGAGCCAAGTGGGATTGGTGTACTGATAAATACCTGAAAGTTTCATCAAGATTGGGTGAAAAAGTGTTTGCTGAGATTTCAGGCAACTCGTAGTTTTTTGGAAGCTTGGCAGGCCCTTTCCATGAAAGTGATTTTCGCCAGTCTCTGCTTAGGGCTACATCAACAGCAAACAAACCATAGAGATAGAACTTGAAACTGCTTTATTGTGTCAAGTTTCAAAGAGCTAGCACAAACCGTGTTTGATTTAGAGTTCCAAATACATGTATCCCTATAGGAGAAAACAGAGTGAAACCTCAAAATGAAACCGGTGACTGCCATCGAACGGTTTAACCTAGAAGAACGAAATTGGGCGAGCGAAGTGGGATTGGTGTACTGATCATTACCTGAAAGTTTCATCAAGATTGGGTGAAAAAGTGTGTGCTGATGTTTCAGACAACTCGTAGGTTTTTGGAAGCTTGGCAGGCCCTTTCCATGAAAGTGATTCTCGCCAGTCTCTGCTTAGGGCTACATAAACAGCAAACAAACCATAGAGATAGAACTTGAAACTCCTTTATTGTGTCAAGTTTCAAAGAGCTAGCACAAACCGTGTTTGATTCAGAGTTCCAAATACATGTACCCTATAGGAGAAAACAGAGTGAAACCTCAAAATGAAACCGGTTACTGCCAACGAACGGTTTAACCTAGAAGAACGAAATTTGGCGAGCCAAGTGGGATTGGTGTACTGATCATTACCTGAAAGATTCATCAAGATTGGGTGAAAAAGTGTGTGCTGAGATTTCAGGCAACTCGTAGGATTTTGGAAGCTTGGCAGGCCCTTTCCATGAAAGTGATTCTCGCCAGTCTCTGCTTAGGGCTACATCAACAGCAAACAAACCATAGAGACAGAACTTGAAACTGCTTTATTGTGTCAAGTTTCAAAGAGCTAGCACAAACCGTGTTTGATTTAGAGTTCCAAATACATGTATCCCTATAAGAGAAAACAGAGTGAAACCTCAAAATGAAACCGGTTACTGCCAACGAACGGTTTAACCTAGAAGAACGAAATTTGGCGAGCCAAGTGGGATTGGTGTACTGATCATTACCTGAAAGTTTCATCAAGATTGGGTGAAAAAGTGTGTGCTGAGATTTCAGGGAACTCGTAGTTTTTTGGAACCTTGGCAGGCCCTTTCCATGAAAGTGATTCTCGCCAGTCTCTGCTTAGGGCTATATCAACAGCAAACAAACCATAGAGATGGAACTTGAAACTGTTTTATTGTGTCAACTTTCAAAGAGCTAGCACAAACCGTGTTTGATAATGAGTTCCAAATACATGTATCCCTATAGGAGAAAACAGAGTGAAACCTCAAAATGAAACCGGTTACTGCCAAGGAACGGTTTAACCTAGAAGAACGAAATTTGGCGAGCAAAGTGGGATTGGTGTACTGATCATTACCTGAAAGTTTCATCAAGATTGGGTGAAAAAGTGTTTGCTGAGATTTCAGGCAACTCGTAGTTTTTTGGAAGCTTGGCAGGCCCTTTCCATGAAAGTGATTCTCGCCAGTCTCTGCTTAGGGCTACATGAACAGCAAACAAACCATAGATATAGAACTTGAAACTGCTTTATTGTGTCAAGTTTCAAAGAGCTAGCACAAACCGTGTTTGATTTAGAGTTCCAAATACATGTATCCCTATAGGAGAAAACAGAGTGAAACCTCAAAATGAAACCGGTTACTGACAACGACCGGTTTAACCTAGAAGAACTAAATTTGGCGAGCCAAGTGGGATTGGTGTACTGATCATTACCTGAAAGTTTCATCAAGATTGGGTGAAAAAGTGTTTTCTGAGATTTCAGGCAACTCCTAGTTTTTCGGAAGCTTGGCAGGACCTTTCCATGTAAGTGACTCTCGCCAGTCTCTGCTTAGGGCTACATCAACAGCAAACAAACCATAGAGATAGAACTTGAAACTGCTTTATTGTGTTAAGTTTCAAAGAGCTAGCACAAACCGTGTTTGATTTAGAGTTCCAAATATATGTATCCCTATAGGAGAAAACAGAGTGAAACCTCAAAATGAAACCGGTTACTGACAACGAACGGTTTAACCTAGAAGAACGAAATTTGGTGAGTGAAGTGGGATTGGTGTACTGATCATTACCTGAAAGATTCATCAAGATTGGGTGAAAAAGTGTGTGCTGAGGTTTCAGACAACTCGTAGGTTTTTGGAAGCTTGGCAGGCCCTTTCCATGAAAGTGATTCTCGCCAGTCTCTGCTTAGGGCTACATCAACAGCAAACAAACCATAGAGATAGAATTTGAAACTGCTTTATTGTGTCAAGTTTCAAAGAGCTAGCACAAACCGTGTTTGATTTAGAGTTCCAAATACATGTATCCCTATAGGAGAAAACAGAGTGAAACCTCAAAATGAAACCGGTTACTGCCAACGAACGGTTTAACCTAGAAGAACGAAATTTGGCGAGCAAAGTGGGATTGATCTACTGATCATTACCTGAAAGTTTCATCAAGATTGGGTGAAAAAGTGAGTGCTGAGATTTCAGGCAACTCGTAGTTTTTTGGACGCTTGGCAGGCCCTTTCCATGAAAGTGATTCTCGCCAGTCTCTGCTTAGGGCTACATCAACAGCAAACAAACCATAGAGATAGAACTTGAAACTCCTTTATTGTGTCAAGTTTCAAAGAGCTAGCACAAACCGTGTTTGATTCAGAGTTCCAAATACATGTACCCTATAGGAGAAAACAGAGTGAAACCTCAAAATGAAACCGGTTACTGCCAACTAACGGTTTAACCTAGAAGAACGAAATTTGGCGAGCCAAGTGGGATTGGTGTACTGATCATTACCTGAAAGTTTCATCAAGATTGGGTGAAAAAGTGTGTGCTGAGATTTCAGGCAACTCGTAGGATTTTGGAAGCTTGGCAGGCCCTTTCTATGAATGTGATTCTCGCCAGTCTCTGCTTAGGGCTACATCAACAGCAAACAAACCATAGAGATAGAACTTGAAACTGCTTTATTGTGTCAAGTTTCAAAGAGCTAGCACAAACCGTGTTTGATTTAGAGTTCCAAATACATGTATCCCTATAGGAGAAAACAGAGTGAAACCTCAAAATGAAACCGGTTACTGCCAACGAACGGTTTAACCTAGAAGAATGAAATTTGGCAAGCCAAGTCGGATTGGTGTACTGATCATTACCTGAAAGTTTCATCAAGATTGGGTGAAAAAGTGTGTGCTGAGATTTTAGGGAACTCGTAGTTTTTTGGAACCTTGGCAGACCCTTTCCATGAAAGTGATTCTCGCCAGTCTCTGCTTAGGGCTACATCAACAGCAAACAAACCATAGAGATAGAACTTGAAACTGCTTTATTGTGTCAAGTTTCAAAGAGCTAGCACAAACCGTGTTTGATTTAGAGTTCCAAATACATGTATCCCTATAGGAGAAAACAGAGTGAAACCTCAAAATGAAACCGGTTACTGCCAACGAACGGTTTAACCTAGAAGAACTAAATTTGGCGAGCCAAGTGGGATTGGTGTACTGATCATTACCTGAAAGTTTCATCAAGATTGGGTGAAAAAGTGTTTTCTGAGATTTCAGGCAACTCGTAGTTTTTTGGAAGCTTGGCAGGACCTTTCCATGTAAGTGACTCTCGCCAGTCTCTGCTTAGGGATACATCAACAGCAAACAAACCATAGAGATAGAACTTGAAACTGCTTTATTGTGTCAAGTTTCAAAGAGCTAGCACAAACCGTGTTTGATTTAGAGTTCCAAATACTTGTATCCCTATAGGAGAAAGCAGAGTGAAACCTCAAAATGAAACCGGTTACTGCCAACGAACGGTTTAACCTAGAAGAACAAAATTTGGCGATCCAAGTGGGATTTGTGTACTGATCATTACCTGAAAGTATCATAAACATTGGGTTAAAAAGTGTGTGCTGAGATTTCAGGCAACTCGTAGTTTTTTGGAAGCTAGCAGGCCCTTTCCATGAAAGTGATTCTCGCCAGTCTCTGCTTAGGGCTACATCTACAGCAAACAAACCATAGAGATAGAACTTGAAACTGCTTTATTGTGTCAAGTTTCAAAGAGCTTGTACAAACCGTGTTTGATTTTGAGTTCCAAATACATGTATCCCTATAGGAGAAAACAGAGTGAAACCTCAAAATGAAACCGGTTACTGCCAACGAACGGTTTAACCTAGAAGAATGAAATTTGGCGAGCCAAGTGGGATTGGTGTACTGATCATTACGTGAAAGTATCATCAAGATTGGGTGAAAAAGTGTTTGCTGAGATTTCAGGCAACTCGTAGTTTTTTGGAAGCTTGGCAGGCCCTTTCCATGAAAGTGATTCTTGCCAGTCTCTGCTTAGGGCTACATCAACAGCAAACAAACCATAGAGATAGAACTTGAAACTGCTTTATTGTGTCAAGTTTCAAAGAGCTAGCACAAACCGTGTTTGATTTAGAGTTCCAAATACATGTATGCCTATAGGAGAAAACAGAGTGAAACCTCAAAATGAAACCGGTTACTGCCAACGAACGGTTTAATCTAGAAGAACGAAATTTGGCGAGCCAAGTGGGATTGGTGTACTGATCATTACCTAAAAGTTTCATCAAGATTGGGTGAAAAAGTGTGTGCTGAGATTTCAGGCAACTCGTAGTTTTTTGAAAGCTTGGCAGGCCCTTTCCATGAAAGTGATTCTCGCCAGTCTCTGCTTAGGACAACATCAACAGCAAACAAACCATAGAGATAGAACTTGAAACTGCTTTATTGTGTCAAGTTTCAAAGACCTAGCACAAACCATGTTTGATTTAGAGTTCCAAATACATGTATCCCTATAGGAGAAAACAGAGTGAAACCTCAAAATGAAACCGGTTACTGCCAACGAACGGTTTAACCTAGAAGAACGAAATTTGGCGAGCCAAGTGGGATTGGTGTACTGATCATTACCTGAAAGTTTCATCAAGATTGGGTGAAAAGTGTTTGCTGAGATTTCAGGCAACTCGTAGTTTTTTGGAAGCTTGGCAGGCCCTTTCCATGAAAGTGATTCTCGCCAGTCTCTGCTTAGGGCTACATCAACAGCAAACAAACCATAGGGATAGAACTTGAAACTGCTTTATTGTGTCAAGTTTCAAAGAGCTAGCACAAACCGTGTTTGATTTAGAGTTCCAAATACATGTATCCCTATAGGAGAAAACAGAGTGAAACCTCAAAATGAAACCGGTTACTGCCAACGAACGGTTTAACCTAGAATAACGAAATTTGGCGAGCCAAGTGGGATTGGTGTACTGATAAATACCTGAAAGTTTCATCAAGATTGGGTGAAAAAGTGTGTGCTGAGATTTCAGGCAACTCGTAGTTTTTTGGAAGCTTGGCAGGCCCTTTCCATGAAAGTGATTTTCGCCAGTCTCTGCTTAGGGCTACATCAACAGCAAACAAACCATAGAGATAGAACTTGAAACTGCTTTATTGTGTCAAGTTTCAAAGAGCTAGCACAAACCGTGTTTGATTTAGAGTTCCAAATACATTTATCCCTATAAGAGAAAACAGAGTGAAACCTCAATATGAAACCGGTTACTGCCAACGAACGCTTTAACCTAGAAGAACGAAATTTGCCGAGCCAAGTGGGATTGGTGTACTGATCATTACCTGAAAGTTTCATCAAGATTGGGTGAAAAAGTGTTTGCTGAGATTTCAGGCAACTCGTAGTTTTTTGGAAGCTTGGCAGGCCCTTTCCATGAAAGTGATTCTCGCCAGTCTCTGCTTAGGGCTACATCAACAGCAAACAAACCATAGAGATAGAACTTGAAACTGCTTTATTGTGTCAAGTTTCAAAGAGCTAGTACAAACCGTGTTTGATTTAGAGTTCCAAATACATGTATCCCTATAGGAGAAAACAGAGTGAAACCTGAAAATGAAACCGGTTACAGCCAACGAACGGTTTAACCTAAAAGAACGAAATTTGGCGAGCCAAGTGGGATTGGTGTACTGATCATTACCTGAAAGTATCATCAAGATTGGGTGAAAAAGTGTTTGCTGAGATTTCAGGCAACTCGTAGTTTTTTGGAAGCTTGGCAGGCCCTTTCCATGAAAGTGATTCTCGCCAGTCTCTGCTTAGGGCTACATCAACAGCAAACAAACCATAGAGATAGAACTTGCAACTGCTTTATTGTGTCAAGTTTCAAAGAGCTAGCACAAACCGTGTTTGATTTAGAGTTCCAAATACCTGTATCCCTATAGGAGAAAACAGAGTGAAACCTCAAAATGAAACCGGTTACTGCCAACGAACGGTTTAACCTAGAATAACGAAATTTGGCGAGCCAAGTGGGATTGGTGTACTGATAAATACCTGAAAGTTTCATCAAGATTGGGTGAAAAAGTGTGTGCTGAGATTTCAGGCAACTCGTAGTTTTTTGGAAGCTTGGCAGGCCCTTTCCATGAAAGTGATTTTCGCCAGTCTCTGCTTAGGGCTACATCAACAGCAAACAAACCATAGAGATAGAACTTGAAACTGCTTTATTGTGTCAAGTTTCAAAGAGCTAGCACAAACCGTGTTTGATTTAGAGTTCCAAATACATGTATCCCTATAGGAGAAAACAGAGTGAAACCTCAAAATGAAACCGGTGACTGCCATCGAACGGTTTAACCTAGAAGAACGAAATTGGGCGAGCGAAGTGGGATTGGTGTACTGATCATTACCTGAAAGTTTCATCAAGATTGGGTGAAAAAGTGTGTGCTGATGTTTCAGACAACTCGTAGGTTTTTGGAAGCTTGGCAGGCCCTTTCCATGAAAGTGATTCTCGCCAGTCTCTGCTTAGGGCTACATAAACAGCAAACAAACCATAGAGATAGAACTTGAAACTCCTTTATTGTGTCAAGTTTCAAAGAGCTAGCACAAACCGTGTTTGATTCAGAGTTCCAAATACATGTACCCTATAGGAGAAAACAGAGTGAAACCTCAAAATGAAACCGGTTACTGCCAACGAACGGTTTAACCTAGAAGAACGAAATTTGGCGAGCCAAGTGGGATTGGTGTACTGATCATTACCTGAAAGATTCATCAAGATTGGGTGAAAAAGTGTGTGCTGAGATTTCAGGCAACTCGTAGGATTTTGGAAGCTTGGCAGGCCCTTTCCATGAAAGTGATTCTCGCCAGTCTCTGCTTAGGGCTACATCAACAGCAAACAAACCATAGAGACAGAACTTGAAACTGCTTTATTGTGTCAAGTTTCAAAGAGCTAGCACAAACCGTGTTTGATTTAGAGTTCCAAATACATGTATCCCTATAAGAGAAAACAGAGTGAAACCTCAAAATGAAACCGGTTACTGCCAACGAACGGTTTAACCTAGAAGAACGAAATTTGGCGAGCCAAGTGGGATTGGTGTACTGATCATTACCTGAAAGTTTCATCAAGATTGGGTGAAAAAGTGTGTGCTGAGATTTCAGGGAACTCGTAGTTTTTTGGAACCTTGGCAGGCCCTTTCCATGAAAGTGATTCTCGCCAGTCTCTGCTTAGGGCTATATCAACAGCAAACAAACCATAGAGATGGAACTTGAAACTGTTTTATTGTGTCAACTTTCAAAGAGCTAGCACAAACCGTGTTTGATAATGAGTTCCAAATACATGTATCCCTATAGGAGAAAACAGAGTGAAACCTCAAAATGAAACCGGTTACTGCCAAGGAACGGTTTAACCTAGAAGAACGAAATTTGGCGAGCAAAGTGGGATTGGTGTACTGATCATTACCTGAAAGTTTCATCAAGATTGGGTGAAAAAGTGTTTGCTGAGATTTCAGGCAACTCGTAGTTTTTTGGAAGCTTGGCAGGCCCTTTCCATGAAAGTGATTCTCGCCAGTCTCTGCTTAGGGCTACATGAACAGCAAACAAACCATAGATATAGAACTTGAAACTGCTTTATTGTGTCAAGTTTCAAAGAGCTAGCACAAACCGTGTTTGATTTAGAGTTCCAAATACATGTATCCCTATAGGAGAAAACAGAGTGAAACCTCAAAATGAAACCGGTTACTGACAACGACCGGTTTAACCTAGAAGAACTAAATTTGGCGAGCCAAGTGGGATTGGTGTACTGATCATTACCTGAAAGTTTCATCAAGATTGGGTGAAAAAGTGTTTTCTGAGATTTCAGGCAACTCCTAGTTTTTCGGAAGCTTGGCAGGACCTTTCCATGTAAGTGACTCTCGCCAGTCTCTGCTTAGGGCTACATCAACAGCAAACAAACCATAGAGATAGAACTTGAAACTGCTTTATTGTGTTAAGTTTCAAAGAGCTAGCACAAACCGTGTTTGATTTAGAGTTCCAAATATATGTATCCCTATAGGAGAAAACAGAGTGAAACCTCAAAATGAAACCGGTTACTGACAACGAACGGTTTAACCTAGAAGAACGAAATTTGGTGAGTGAAGTGGGATTGGTGTACTGATCATTACCTGAAAGATTCATCAAGATTGGGTGAAAAAGTGTGTGCTGAGGTTTCAGACAACTCGTAGGTTTTTGGAAGCTTGGCAGGCCCTTTCCATGAAAGTGATTCTCGCCAGTCTCTGCTTAGGGCTACATCAACAGCAAACAAACCATAGAGATAGAATTTGAAACTGCTTTATTGTGTCAAGTTTCAAAGAGCTAGCACAAACCGTGTTTGATTTAGAGTTCCAAATACCTGTATCCCTATAGGAGAAAACAGAGTGAAACCTCAAAATGAAACCGGTTACTGCCAACGAACGGTTTAACCTAGAAGAACGAAATTTGGCGAGCAAAGTGGGATTGATCTACTGATCATTACCTGAAAGTTTCATCAAGATTGGGTGAAAAAGTGAGTGCTGAGATTTCAGGCAACTCGTAGTTTTTTGGACGCTTGGCAGGCCCTTTCCATGAAAGTGATTCTCGACAGTCTCTGCTTAGGGCTACATCAACAGCAAACAAACCATAGAGATAGAACTTGAAACTCCTTTATTGTGTCAAGTTTCAAAGAGCTAGCACAAACCGTGTTTGATTCAGAGTTCCAAATACATGTACCCTATAGGAGAAAACAGAGTGAAACCTCAAAATGAAACCGGTTACTGCCAACTAACGGTTTAACCTAGAAGAACGAAATTTGGCGAGCCAAGTGGGATTGGTGTACTGATCATTACCTGAAAGTTTCATCAAGATTGGGTGAAAAAGTGTGTGCTGAGATTTCAGGCAACTCGTAGGATTTTGGAAGCTTGGCAGGCCCTTTCTATGAATGTGATTCTCGCCAGTCTCTGCTTAGGGCTACATCAACAGCAAACAAACCATAGAGATAGAACTTGAAACTGCTTTATTGTGTCAAGTTTCAAAGAGCTAGCACAAACCGTGTTTGATTTAGAGTTCCAAATACATGTATCCCTATAGGAGAAAACAGAGTGAAACCTCAAAATGAAACCGGTTACTGCCAACGAACGGTTTAACCTAGAAGAATGAAATTTGGCAAGCCAAGTCGGATTGGTGTACTGATCATTACCTGAAAGTTTCATCAAGATTGGGTGAAAAAGTGTGTGCTGAGATTTTAGGGAACTCGTAGTTTTTTGGAACCTTGGCAGACCCTTTCCATGAAAGTGATTCTCGCCAGTCTCTGCTTAGGGCTACATCAACAGCAAACAAACCATAGAGATAGAACTTGAAACTGCTTTATTGTGTCAAGTTTCAAAGAGCTAGCACAAACCGTGTTTGATTTAGAGTTCCAAATACATGTATCCCTATAGGAGAAAACAGAGTGAAACCTCAAAATGAAACCGGTTACTGCCAACGAACGGTTTAACCTAGAAGAACTAAATTTGGCGAGCCAAGTGGGATTGGTGTACTGATCATTACCTGAAAGTTTCATCAAGATTGGGTGAAAAAGTGTTTTCTGAGATTTCAGGCAACTCGTAGTTTTTTGGAAGCTTGGCAGGACCTTTCCATGTAAGTGACTCTCGCCAGTCTCTGCTTAGGGATACATCAACAGCAAACAAACCATAGAGATAGAACTTGAAACTGCTTTATTGTGTCAAGTTTCAAAGAGCTAGCACAAACCGTGTTTGATTTAGAGTTCCAAATACTTGTATCCCTATAGGAGAAAGCAGAGTGAAACCTCAAAATGAAACCGGTTACTGCCAACGAACGGTTTAACCTAGAAGAATGAAATTTGGCGAGCCAAGTGGGATTGGTGTACTGATCATTACGTGAAAGTATCATCAAGATTGGGTGAAAAAGTGTTTGCTGAGATTTCAGGCAACTCGTAGTTTTTTGGAAGCTTGGCAGGCCCTTTCCATGAAAGTGATTCTTGCCAGTCTCTGCTTAGGGTTACATCAACAGCAAACAAACCATAGAGATAGAACTTTAAACTGCTTTATTGTGTCAAGTTTCAAAGAGCTAGCACAAACCGTGTTTGATTTAGAGTTCCAAATACATGTATGCCTATAGGAGAAAACAGAGTGAAACCTCAAAATGAAACCGGTTACTGCCAACGAACGGTTTAATCTAGAAGAACGAAATTTGGCGAGCCAAGTGGGATTGGTGTACTGATCATTACCTAAAAGTTTCATCAAGATTGGGTGAAAAAGTGTGTGCTGAGATTTCAGGCAACTCGTAGTTTTTTGAAAGCTTGGCAGGCCCTTTCCATGAAAGTGATTCTCGCCAGTCTCTGCTTAGGACAACATCAACAGCAAACAAACCATAGAGATAGAACTTGAAACTGCTTTATTGTGTCAAGTTTCAAAGACCTAGCACAAACCATGTTTGATTTAGAGTTCCAAATACATGTATCCCTATAGGAGAAAACAGAGTGAAACCTCAAAATGAAACCGGTTACTGCCAACGAACGGTTTAACCTAGAAGAACGAAATTTGGCGAGCCAAGTGGGATTGGTGTACTGATCATTACCTGAAAGTTTCATCAAGATTGGGTGAAAAGTGTTTGCTGAGATTTCAGGCAACTCGTAGTTTTTTGGAAGCTTGGCAGGCCCTTTCCATGAAAGTGATTCTCGCCAGTCTCTGCTTAGGGCTACATCAACAGCAAACAAACCATAGGGATAGAACTTGAAACTGCTTTATTGTGTCAAGTTTCAAAGAGCTAGCACAAACCGTGTTTGATTTAGAGTTCCAAATACATGTATCCCTATAGGAGAAAACAGAGTGAAACCTCAAAATGAAACCGGTTACTGCCAACGAACGGTTTAACCTAGAAGAACGAAATTTGTCGAGCCAAGTGGGATTGGTGTACTGATCATTACCTGAAAGTTTCATCAAGATTGGGTGAAAAAGGGTGTGCTGAGATTTCAGGCCACTCTTAGTTTTTTGGAAGCTTGGCAGGCCCTTTCCATGAAAGTGATTCTCGCCAGTCTCTGCTTAGGGCTACATCAACAGCAAACAAACCATAGAGATAGAACTTGAAACTGCTTTATTGTTTCAAGTTTCAAAGAGCTAGCACAAACCGTGTTTGATTTAGAGTTCCAAATACATGTATCCCTGTAGGAGAAAACAGAGTGAAACCTCAAAATGAAACCGGTTACTGCCAACGAACGGTTTAACCTAGAAGAACGAAATTTGGCGAGCCAAGTGGGATGGGTGTACTAATCATTACCTGAAAGTTTCATCAAGATTGGGTGAAAAAGGGTGTGCTGAGATTTCAGGCAACTCGTAGTTTTTTGGAAGCTTGGCAGGCCCTTTCCCTGAAAGTGATTCTCGCCAGTCTCTGCTTAGGGCTACATCAACAGAAAACAAACCATACAGAGAGAACTTGAAACTGCTTTATTGTGTCAAGTTTCAAAGAGCTAGCACAAACCGTGTTTGATTTAGAGTTCCAAATACATGTATCCCTATATGAGAAAACAGAGTGAAACCTCAAAATGAAACCGGTTACTGCCAACGAACGGTTTAACCTAGAAGAACGAAATTTGGCGAGCCAAGTGGGATTGGTGTACTGATCATTACCTGAAAGTTTCATCAAGATTGGGTGAAAAAGGGTGTGCTGAGATTTCAGGCAACTCGTAGTTTTTTGGAAGCTTGGCAGGCCCTTTCCATGAAAGTGATTCTCGCCAGTCTCTGCTTCGGGCTACATCAACAGCAAACAAACCATAGAGAAAGAACTTGAAACTGCTTTATTGCGTCACGTTTCAAAGAGCTAGCACAAACCGTGTTTGATTTAGAGTTTCAAATACATGTATCCCTATAGGAGAAAACAGAGTGAAACCTCAAAATGAAACCGGTTACTGCCAACGAACGCTTTAACCTAGAAGAACGAAATATGTCGAGCCAAGTGGGATTGGTGTACTGATCATTACCTGACAGTTTCTTCAAGATTGGGTGAAAAAGGGTGTGCTGAGATTTCGGGCAACTCGTAGTTTTTTGGAAGCTTGGCAAGCCCTTTCCATGAAAGTGATTCTCGCCAGTCTCTGCTTAGGGCTTCTTCAATAGCAAACAAACCATAGAGATAGAACTTGAAACTGCTTTATTGTGTCAAGTTTCAAAGAGCTAGCACAAACCGTGTTTGATTTAGAGTTCCAAATACATGTATCCCTATAGGAGAAAACAGAGTGAAACCTCAAAATGAAACCGGTTACTGCCAACGAACGGTTTAACCTAGAAGAACGAAATTTGTCGAGCCATGTGGGATTGGTGTACTGATCATTACCTGAAAGTTTCATCAAGATTGGGTGAAAAAGGGTGTGCTGAGATTTCAGGCAACTCGTAGTTTTTTGGAAGCTTTGCAGGCCCTTTCCATGAAAGTGATTCTCGCCAGTCTCTGCTTAGGGCTACATCAACAGCAAACAAACCATAGAGATAGAACTTGAAACTGCTTTATTGTGTCAAGTTTCAAAGAGCTAGCAAAAACCGTGTTTGATTTAGAGTTCCAAATACATGTATCCCTATAGGAGAAAACAGAGTGAAACCACAAAATGAAACCGGATACTGCCAACGAACGGTTTAACCTAGAAGAACGAAATTTGGCGAGCCAAGTGGAATGGGTGTACTGATCATTACCTGAAAGTTTCATCAAGATTGGGTGAAAAAGGGTGTGCTGAGATTTCAGGAAACTTGTAGTTATTTGGAAGCTTGGCAGGCCCTTTCCATGAAAGTGATTCTCGCCAGTCTCTGCTTAGGGCTACATCAACAGCAAACAAACCATAGAGATAGAACTTGAAACTGCTTTATTGTGTCAAGTTTCAAAGAGCTAGCACAAACCGTGTTTGATTTAGAGTTCCAAATACATGTATCCCTATAGGAGAAAACAGAGTGAAACCTCAAAATGAAACCGGTTACTGCCAACGAACGGTTTAACCTAGAAGAACGAAATTTGGCGAGCCAAGTGGGATTGGTGTACTGATCATTACCTGAAAGTTTCATCAAGATTGGGTGAAAAAGGGTGTGCTGAGATTTCGGGCAACTCGTAGTTTTTTGGAAGCTTGGCAGGCCCTTTCCATGAAAGTGATTCTCGCCAGTCTCTGCTTCGGGCTACATCAACAGCAAACAAACCATAGAGATAGAACTTGAAACTGCTTTATTGTGTCAAGTTTCAAAGAGCTATCACAAACCGTGTTTGATTTAGAGTTCCAAATACATGTATCCCTATAGGAGAAAACAGTGAAACCTCAAAATTAAACCGGTTACTGCCTACGAACGGTTTAACCTAGAAGTACGAAATTTGGCGAGCCAAGTGGGATTGGTGTACTGATCATTACCTGAAAGTTTCATCAAGATTTGGTGAAAAAGGGTGTGCTGAGATTTCAGGCAACTCGTAGTTTTTTGGAAGCTTGGCAGGCCCTTTCCATGAAAGTGATTCTCGCCAGTCTCTGCTTAGGGCTACATCAACAGCAAACAAACCATAGAGATAGAACTTGAAACTGCTTTATTGTGTCAAGTTTCAAAGAGCTAGCACAAACCGTGTTTGATTTAGAGTTCCAAATACATGTATCCCTATTGGAGAAAACAGAGTGAAACCTCAAAATGAAATCGGTTACTGCCAACGAACGGTTTAACCTAGAAGAACGAAATTTGGTGAGCCTAGTGGGATTGGTGTACTGATCATTACCTGAAAGTTTCATCAAGATTGGGTGAAAAAGTGTGTGCTGAGATTTCAGGCAACTCGTAGTTTTTTGGAAGCTTGGCAGGCCCTTTCCATGAAAGTTTTTCTCGCCAGTCTCTGCTTAGGGCTACATCAACAGCAAACAAACCATAGAGATAGAACTTGAAACTGTTTTATTGTGTCAAGTTTCAAAGAGCTAGCACAAACCGTGTTTGATTTAGAGTTCCAAATACATGTATCCCTATAGGAGAAAACAGAATGAAACCTCAAAATGAAACCGGTTACTGCCAACGAACGGTTTAACCTAAAAGAACGAAATTTGGCGAGCCAAGTGGGATTGGTGTACTGATCATTACCTGAAAGTTTCATCAAGATTGGGTGAAAAAGGGTGTGCTGAGATTTAGGGCAACTCGTTGTTTTTTGGAAGCTTGGCAGGCCCTTTCCATGAAAGTGATTCTCGCCAATCTCTGCTTAGGGATACATCAACAGCAAACAAACCATAGAGATAGAACTTGAAACTGCTTTATTGTGTCAAGTTTCAAAGAGCTAGCACAAACCGTGTTTGATTTAGAGTTCCAAATACATGTATCCCTATAGGAGAAAACAGTGAAACCTCAAAATTAAACCGGTTACTGCAAACGAACGGTTTAACTGAGAAGAAGGAAATTTGGCGAGCCAAGTGGGATTGGTGTACTGATCATTACCTGAAAGTTTCATCAAGATTGGGTGAAAAAGTGTGTGCTGAGATTTCGGGCAACTCGTAGTTTTTGGAAGCTTGGCAGGCCCCTTCTATGAAAGTGATTCTCGCCAGTCTCTGCTTAGGGCTACATCAACAGCAAACAAACCATAGAGATAGAACTTGAAACTGCTTTATTGTGTCAAGATTCAAAGAGCTAGCACAAACCGTGTTTGATTTAGAGTTCCAAATACATGTATCCCTATAGGAGAAAACAGAGTGAAACCTCAAAATGTAACCGGTTACTGCCAACGAACGGTTTAACCTAGAAGAACGAAATTTGTCATGCCAAGTGGGATTGGTGTACTGATCATTACCTGAAAGTTTCATCAAGATTGGGTGAAAAAGGGTGTGCTGAGATTTCAGGCAACTCGTAGTTTTTTCGAAGCTTGGCAGGCCCTTTCCATGAAAGTGATTCTCGCCAGTCTCTGCTTAGGGCTACATCAACAGCAAACAAACCATAGAGATAGAACTTGAAACTGCTTTATTGTGTCAAGTTTCAAAGAGCTAGCACAAACCGTGTTTGATTTAGAGTTCCAAATACATGTATCCCTATAGGAGAAAACAGAGTGAAACCTCAAAAGGAAACCGGTTACTGCCAACGAACGGTTTAACCTAGAAGAACGAAATTTGGCGAGCCAAGTGGGATTGGTGTACTGATCATTACCTGAAAGTTTCATCAAGATTGGGTGAAAAAGTGTGTGCTGAGATTTCGGGCAACTCGTAGTTTTTTGGAATCTTGGCAGGCCCTTTCCATGAAAGTGATTCTCGCCAGTATCTGCTTAGGGCTACATCAACAGCAAACAAACCATAGAGATAGAACTTGAAACTGCTTTATTGTGTCAAGTTTCAAAGAGCTAGCACAAACCGTGTTTGATTTACAGTTCCAAATACATGTATCCCTATAGGAGAAAACAGAGTGAAACCTTAAAATGAAACCGGTTACTGCCAATGAACGGTTTAACCTAGACGAACGAAATTTGGCGAGCCAAGTGGCATTGGTGTAGTGATCATTACCTGAAAGTTTCATCAAGATTGGGTGAAAAAGTGTGTTCTGAGATTTCGGGCAACTCGTAGTTTTTTGGAACTTGGCAGGCCCTTTCCATGAAAGTGATTCTCGCCAGTCTCTGCTTAGGGCTACATCTACAGCAAACAAACCATAGAGATAGAACTTGAAACTGCTTTATTGTGTCAAGTTTCAAAGAGCTAGCACAAACCGTGTTTGATTTAGAGTTCCAAATACATGTATCCCTATAGGAGAAAACAGAGTGAAAACTCAAAATGAAACCGGTTACTGCCAATGAACTGTTAAACCTAGAAGAACGAAATTTGGCAAGCCAAGTGGGATTGGTGTACTGATCATTACCTGAAAGTTTCATCAAGATTGGGTGAAAAAGTGTGTGCTGAGATTTCAGGCAACTCGTAGATTTTGAAAGCTTGGCAGGCCCTTTCCATGAAAGTGATTCTTGCCAGTCTCTGCTTAGGGCTACATCAACATCAAACAAACCATAGAGAAAGAACTTGAAACTGCTTTATTGTGTCAAGTTTCAAAGAGCTAGCACAAACCGTGTTTGATTTAGAGTTCCAAATACATGTATCCCTATAGGAGAAAACAGAGTGAAACCTCAAAATGAAACCGGTTACTGCCAACGAACGGTTTAACCTAGAAGAACGAAATTTGGCGAGCCAAGTGGGATTGGTGTACTGATCATTACCTGAAAGTTTCATCAAGATTGGGTGAAAAAGTGTGTGCTGAGATTTCAGGTAACTCGTAGTTTTTTGGAAGCTTTGCAGGCCCTTTCAATGAAAGTGATTCTCGCCAGTCTCTGTTTAGGGCTACATCAACAGCAAACAAACCATAGAGATAGAACTTGAAACTGCTTTATTGTGTCAAGTTTCAAAGAGCTAGCACAAACCGTGTTTGATTTAGAGTTCCAAATACATGTATCCCTATAGGAGAAAACAGAGTGAAACCTCAAAATGAAACCGGATACTGCCAACGAACGGTTTAACCTAGAAGAACGAAATTTGTCAAGCCAAGTGGGATTGGTGTACTGATCATTACCTGAAAGTTTCATCAAGATTGGGTGAAAAAGTGTGTGGAGATTTCCGGGCCAACTCGTAGTTTTTTGGAAGCTTGGCAGGCCCTTTCCATGAAAGTGATTCTCGCCAGTCTCTGCTTAGGGCTACATCAACAGCAAACAAACCATAGAGATAGAACTTGAAACTGCTTTATTGTGTCAAGTTTCAAAGAGCTAGCACAAACCGTGTTTGATTTAGAGTTCCAAATACATGTATCCCTATAGGAGAAAACAGAGTGAAACCTCAAAATGAAACCGTTTACTGCCAACGAACGGTTAAACCTAGAAGAACGAAATTTGGCAAGCCAAGTGGGATTGGTGTACCGATCATTACCTGAAAGTTTCATCAAGATTGGGTGAAAAAGGGTGTGCTGAGATTTCAGGCAATTCGTAGATTTTGAAAGCTTGGCAGGCCCTTTCCATGAAAGTGATTCTCGCCAGTCTCTGCTTAGGGCTACATCAACAGCAAACAAACCATAGAGATAGAACTTGAAACTGCTTTATTGTGTCAAGTTTCAAAGAGCTAGCACAAACCGTGTTTGATTTAGAGTTCCAAATACATGTATCCCTATAGGAGAAAACAGAGTGAAACCTCAAAATGAAACCGGTTACTGCCACGAACGGTTTAACCTAGAAGAACGAAATTTGGCGAGCCAAGTGGGATTGGTGTACTGATCATTACCTGAAAGTTTCATCAAGATTGGTGAAAAAGTGTGTGCTGAGATTTCAGGCAACTCGTAGTTTTTTGGAAGCTTGGCAGGCCCTTTCCATGAAAGTGATTCTCGCCAGTCTCTGCTTAGGGCTACATCAACAGCAAACAAACCATAGAGATAGAACTTGAAAACTGCTTTATTGTGTCAAGTTTCAAAGAGCTAGCACAAACCGTGTTTGATTTAGAGTTCCAAATACATGTATCCCTATAGGAGAAAACAGAGTGAAACCTCAAAATGAAACCGGTTACTGGCCAATGAACGGTTTACCCTAGACGAACGAAATTTGGCGAGCCAAGTGGAATTGGTGTAGTGATCATTACCTGAAAGTTTCATCAAGATTGGGTGAAAAAGTGTGTTCTGAGATTTCGGGCAACTCGTAGTTTTTTGGAACTTGGCAGGCCCTTTCCATGAACGTGATTCTCGCCAGTCTCTGCTTAGGGCTACATCAACAGCAAACAAACCATAGAGATAGAACTTGAAACTGCTTTATTGTGTCAAGTTTCAAAGAGCTAGCACAAACCGTGTTTGATTTAGAGTTCCAAATACATGTATCCCTATAGGAGAAAACAGAGTGAAACCTCAAAATGAAACCGGTTACTGCCAACGAACGTTTTAACCTAGAAGAACGAAATTTGGGGAGCCAAGTGGAATTGGTGTACTGATCATTACCTGAATGTTTCATCAAGATTGGGTGAAAAAGTGTGTGCTGAGATTTCAGGCAACTCGTAGTTTTTTGGAAGTTTGGCAGGCCCTTTCCATGAAAGTGATTCTCGCCAGTTCTCTGCTTAGGGCTACATCAACAGCAAACAAACCATAAAGATAGAACTTGAAACTGCTTTATTGTGTCAAGTTTCAAAGAGCTAGCACAAACCGTGTTTGATTTAGGAGTTCCAAATACATGTATCCCTATAGGAGAAAACAGAGTGAAGCTACAAAATGAAACATTGTTACTGCCAACGTAACGGTTTACCTTGAAGAACGAAATTTGGCGAGCCAAGTGGGAATGGTGTACTGATCATTACCTGAAAGTTTCATCAATATTGGGTGAAAAAGTGTTTGCTGAGATTTCGGGCAACTCGTAGTTTTTTGGAAGCTTGGCAGGCCTTTCCATGAAAGTGATTCTCGCCAGTCTCTGCTTAGGGCTACATCAACAGCAAACAAACCATAAAGATAGAACTTGAAACTGCTTTATTGTGTCAAGTTTCAAAGAGCTAGCACAAACCGTGTTTGATTTAGAGTTCCAAATACATGTATCCCTATAGGAGAAAACAGAGTGAAGCTCAAAATGAAAACTTGTTACTGCCAACGAACGGTTTTACCTTGAAGAACGAAATTTGGCGAGCCAAGTGGGATTGGTGTACTGATCATTACCTGAAAGTTTCATCAATATTGGGTGAAAAAGTGTTTGCTGAGATTTCGGGCAACTCGTGATTTTTGGAAGCTTGGCAGGCCCTTTCCATGAAAGTGATTCTCGCCAGTCTCTGCTTAGGGCTACATCAACAGCAAACAAACCATAGATATAGAACTGAAACTGCTTTATTGTGTCAAGTTTCAAAGAGCTAGCACAAACCGTGTTTGATTTAGAGTTCCAAATACATGTATCCCTATAGGAGAAAAAAGAGTGAAACCTCAAAATGAAACCGGTTACTGCCAACGAAAGGTTAACCTAGAAGAACGAAATTTGGCGAGCCAAGTGGGATTAGTGTACTGATCATTACCTGAAAGTTTCATCAAGCATTGGGTGAAAAAGGGTATGCTGAGATTTCAGGCAACTCGTAGTTTTTTGGAAGCTTGGCAGGGCCCTTTTCATGAAAGTGATTCTCGCCAGTCTCTGCTTAGGGCTACATCAACAGCAAACAAACCATAGAGATAGAACTTGAAACTGCTTTATTGTGTCAAGTTTCAAAGAGCTAGCACAAACCGTGTTTGATTTAGAGTTCCAAATACATGTATCCCTATAGGGAGAAAACAGAGTGAAACTCAAAATGAAACTGGTTGCTGCCAATGAACGGTTTAACCTAGAAGAACGAAATTTGGCGAGCCAAGTGGGATTGGTGTACTGATCATTACCTGAAAGGTTTCATCAAGATTGGGTGAAAAAGTGTGTGCTGAGATTTCAGGCAACTCGTAGTTTTTTGGAAGCTTGCAGGCCCTTTCATGAAGTGATTCTCGCCAGTCTCTGCTTAGGGCTACATCAACAGCAAACAAACCATAGAGATAGAACTTGAAACTGCTTTATTGTGTCAAGTTTCAAAGAGCTAGCACAAACCGTGTTTGATTTAGAGTTCCAAATACATGTATCCCTATAGGAGAAAACAGAGTGAACCTCAAAATGAAACCGGTTACTGCCAACGAACGTTTTAACATAGAAGAACGAAATTTGGCGAGCCAAGTGGGATTGGTGTACTGATCATTACCTGAAAGTTTCAATCAAGATTGGGTGAAAAAGTGTGTGCTGAGATTTCAGGCAACTCTTGGTTTTTGGAAGCTTGGCAGGCCCTTTTCATGAACGTGATTCTCGCCAGTCTCTGCTTAGGGCTACATCAACAGCAAACAAACCATAGAGATAGAACTTGAAACTGCTTTATTTGTGTCAAGTTTCAAAGAGCTAGCACAAACCGTGTTTGATTTAGAGTTCCAAATACATGTATCCCTATAGGAGAAAACAGAGTGAAACCTCAAAATGAAACCGGTTACTGCCAACGAACGGTTTAACTAGAAGAACGAAATTTGGCGAGCCAAGTAGGATTGGTGTACTGATCATTACCTGAAAGTTTCATCAAGATTGGGTGAAAAAGTGTATGCTGAGATTTCAGGCAACTCTGTAGTTTTTTGGAAGCTTGGCAGGCCCTTTCCATGAAAGTGATTCTCGCCAGTCTCTGCTTAGGGCTACATCAACAGCAAACAAACCATAGAGATAGAAAACTTGAAACTGCTTTATTGTGTCAAGTTTCAAAGAGCTAGCAAAACCGTGTTTTGATTTAGAGTTCCAAATACATGTATCCCTATAGGAGAAAACAGAGTGAAACCTCAAATGAAACCGGTTACTGCCAACGAACGGTTTAACCTGGAAGAATGAAATTTGGCGAGCCAAGTGGGATTGGGTGTACTGATCATTACCTGAAAGTTTCATCAAGATTGGGTGAAAAAGTGTGTGCCTGAGATTTCAGGCAACTCGTAGTTTTTTGGAAGCTTGGCAGGCCCTTTCCATGAAAGTGATTCTCGCCAGTCTCTGCTTAGGGCTACATCACAGCAAACAAACCATAGAGATAAACTTGAAACTGCTTTATTGTGTCAAGTTTCAAAGAGCTAGCACAAACCGTGTTTGATTTAGAGTTCCAAATACATGTATCCCTATAGGATAAAAGAGAGTGAAACCTCAAAATGAAATCGGTTACTGCCAACGAACGGTTTAATCTAGAAGATGAAATTTGGCGAGCCAAGTGGGATTGGTGTACTGATCATTACCTGAAAGTTTCATCAAGATTGGGTGAAAAAGTGTGTGCTGACATTTCAGGCAAGTCGTAGTTTTTGGAAGCTTGGCAGGCCCTTTCCATGACAGTGATTCTCGCCAGTCTCTGCTTAGGGCTACATCATCAGCAAAACAACCATAGAGATAGAACTTGAAAACTGCTTTATTGTGTCAAGTTTCAAAGAGCTTAGCACAAACCGTGTTTGATTTAGAGTTCCAAATACATGTATCCCTATAGGAGAAAACGGAGTGAAACCTCAAAAATGAAACCGGTCACTGCCAACGAACGGTTTAACCTAGACGAACGAAATTTGGCGAGCCAAGTGGGATTGGTGTACTGATCATTACCTGAAAGTTTCATCAAGATTGGGTGAAAAAGTGTGTGCTGAGATTTCGGGCAACTCGTAGTTTTCTGGAAGCTTGGCAGGCCCTTTCCATGAAAGTGATTCTCGCCAGTCTCTTCTTAGGCTACATCAACAGCAAACAAACCATAGAGATAGAACTTGAAACTGCTTTATTGTGTCAAGTTTCAAAGAGCTAGCACAAACCGTGTTTGATTTAGAGTTCCAAATACATGTATCCCTATGGAGAAAACAGAGTGAAACCTCAAAATGAAACCGGTACTGCCAACGGAACGGTTTAACCTGGAAGAATGAAATTTGGCGAGCCAAGTGGATTGGTGTACTGATCATTACCTGAAAGTTTCATCAAGATTGGGTGAAAAAGTGTGTGCTGAGATTTCAGGCAACTCGTAGTTTTTTGGAAGCTTGGCAGGCCCTTTCCATGAAAGTGATTCTCGCCAGTCTCTGCTTAGGGCTACAGCAACAGCAAACAAACCATAGAGATAGAACTTGAAACTGCTTTATTGTGTCAAGTTTCAAAAGAGCTAGCACAAACCTTGTTTGATTTAGAGTTCCAAATACATGTATCCCTATAGGAGAAAACAGGATGAAACCTCAAATGAAACCGGTTACTGCCAACGAACGGTTTAACCTACAAGAACGAAATTTGGCGCAGCCAAGTGGGATTGGTGTATGTGATCATTACCTGAAAGTTCATCAAGATTGGGTGAAAAAGGGTGTGCTGAGATTTCAGGCAACTCGTAAGTTTGGTGTAGCTTGGCAGGCCCTTTTCATGAAAGTGATTCTCGCTAGTCTCTGCTTAGGTCTACATCAACAGCAAAAAAACCATAGAGATAGAACTTGAAACTGCTTATTGTGTCAAGTTTCAAAGAGCTAGCACAAACCGTGTTTTATTTAGAGTTCCAAATACATGTATCCCTATAGGAGAAAACAGAGTGAAACCTCAAAATGAACCCGTTACTGCCAACGAACGGTTTCACCTAGAAGAACGAAATTTGGCGAGCCAAGTGGGATTGGTGGACTGATCATTACTGAAAGTTTCATCAGATTTGGGTGAAAAAGTGTGTGCTGAGATTTCGGGCAACTCGTAGTTTTTGGAAGCTGTGGCAGGCCATTTCCATGAAAGTGATTGTCGCCAGTCTCTGCTTAGGGCTACATCAACAGCAAACAAACCATAGAGATAGAACTTGAAACTGCTTTATTGTATCAAGTTTCAAAGAGCTAGCACAAACCGTGTTTGATTTAGAGTTCCAAATACATGTATCCCCTATAGGAGAAAACAGAGTGAAACCTCAAAATGAAACCGGTTACTGCCAACGAACGTTTAAACCTAGAAGAACGAAATTTGTGAGCCAAGTGGATTGGTGTCCTGATCATTACCTGAAAGTTTCACCAGATTTGGTGAAAAGTGTGTGCTGAGATTTCAGGCAACTCGTAGTTTTTTGGAAAGCTTGGCAGGCCCTTTCCATGAAAGTGATTCTCGCCAGTCTCTGCTTGGGGCTACATCAACAGCAACAAACCATAGAGATAGAACTTGAAACTGCTTTATTGTGTCAAGTTTCAAAGAGCTAGCACAAACCGTGTTTGATTTAGAGTTCCAAATACATGTATCGCTATAGGACAAAACAGAGTGAAACCTCAAAATGAA